>NC_064615.1:961730687-962033717 GCF_023898315.1 Schistocerca nitens
TATTAGTGGCCTCAAACCAGAGGGACATGACACGACAGATCGAGCTAGTGGCGCCAGGAATTCGCAAGGCGACGCCAGCAATCCCGCTCCCTCCCTCCTCTCCCCCCCCCCCCCCAAAGCTCACACGGCCCATCATACTTCGACGGTGGTAGGCCTGTCCATTGTTAATGGTGCTGAAGGTTGAGGTAAGAACCGGAATTGCGTTCTTGTTATTTGAACTATGTCAGAGCTAAGTGAACTTAAACATAGTTCATTCTTGGTGATCGTATAGTGTGTGCATCCATAACCAAGGAAACTGAAGTGTTCGCTGTTTCAAGAGGCCCCATGTCGAAGATTCATACCGCATACGGGGAAAGTGGGAAAACATCATCTGTTAAGTCACAACGTGGACGAAAATGTGTGTTGTGTGATCGTGTCGGACGGTCATTGAAGAGAATTGTGACTAAATATTAGAGAACGACAGCTGAAAAATTCACTGCCGAAGAAATTCACTGCAGAAGTAAATGACCCACTCGCAAACCATGTCCCTAAGCTGGGGATTGCAGGGGTAGCTGCAATTCCAAAACCGTTCATCAGTTACGTAAATTCCATTAACAGGAAAACGTTCGATCCGAAGCTTTAGAAAAACGGGACAATCGAGCATTGGTAGAATATAATTTCGTCACTTTGGTCATCTGAATCTTATTTCACAGTGTCCCCAGCTTCTGGCCAAGCTTACGTCCCCAGACTGAAACATGAAGTGAGTTCGGTGATGTGGGCAGCTGTATGGTGGTAATCCATAGTCCCCACGCTTCCTCAACGAGGTCGCACTACCGGTAAGGATTATCTGACCATAGTGGCTGATGAGGCCCAACTCATGATAGTTTTAGTTCAGAAAAGGTGATGCTGTGTTTCGAGACGACGTGATCCTCGCTCAAGCAGCTCACATCTTGCAGGTCTGGTTTTGTGAGCACGACGATGAACTATCGCTTCACCCCTGGCCACCGCAGTCAGCAGATAGCAATATTATTGAGCCTCTGTGATTTACTTTGGTGAAAATGGAGCGTCGTCGCTTTTCACTTCCATCACCGTTTTCTCAACTTCCAACTACTGTATTTGCAAGAAGAACGGTATAGGATTCACTTTAAAAACGTACAGGACCTCTCTGTCTACATTCCGAGAAGCCAACAGGTTTCCAACACTGTATTAGGTATGATAATATGTTTGTGTTTTTGGTGTTTCCATTTCATTGTCCAGCCCCTCTAATAGTAATGGCAATGAGCGTTTGGCGTCATTGGCCAGGAGGCGCCTTACGGGGCTGTCCGGCCGCCTTGTGCAGGTCTTATTACATTCGACGCCACATTGGGCGACCTGCGCACCGGATGGGGATGAAATGATGATGAAGACAACACAGCATCCAGTCCCTGAGCGGAGAAAATCCTCAACCCAGCCGGGAATTGAACCCTGGCCCGTAGGACGGCAATCCGTCACGCTGACCACTCAGCTGTCGGGTGGACAGCCCCTCTAATAATAGTGTAGGATATACACTGAGGTGGCAAAGGTTATTAACTACTTCCTAGTGTGTCCTACATATCGATACTTATAAACTCGCACTTTCTATGTACGCTGCAGCAACTGCCTCAGACGGAAACTTTCTGATCGCCCCCTACAATATACTCTGACCGTAAACTTTGCTCTTCAGACACTTTCTTATTGTAGTCTTGAAAATCCTATTTAGAGGCACTCCACGCAAATATTGCCTTCAGTTCCCCTAATTACGATAAATAATCCAGTAGGTATTCAATTAATTATTAGGACTTTTTGGATGTGTTCATCCTACATTATCCGAATCTGATTACAAATAATTTTCAGAGTTACTTGCAAATTTATTCTAACACAGAGCTGCGTATACCATCGTTATTGCACTAAACGACCGCATTGTGCCGCGGCCGATTACAACTAGAGTGGTGTGAATAATTTAGGATATAAAGCAACTCTCGTATCACGTCTCACTGCCAAGCAACACAGCTCGATTAAACTTCGACCATACATGGAAAGAACTCCTACAACACATTCGGAAAGTAACTGAAAGAAATATGCAATGAGCCGAATAGAAATTACACTTTTATTCAGAGACAATAATTACGCTGAAATCAACAAGATTCATAAGGGTACCCTGTAATTACAAATTGCTGGACGTGGTCCTTATTAGGGAGTGCAATCACCACGGACGGCAGTGGTCCCTGGTCCCGTGCTGCCCACAAGCTTCGTAAGGAGCTCTTGTGATAATGTGTGCCATCCTTACAGCAGCACAGTTGCCAACTGTACATGGTCGTAGATCCACGTGGGAGTGTGACAACGCGTTTCCACAACGCATCCCCACGAATTCGCGAATATTCTCTGTTTCCAAAAGCTGCTCCACCTCCACTGTTCGATACGCTTGCACACTGACGTCAATAAATACACTACTGGACATTAAAATTGCTACACCAAGAAGAAATGCAAATGCTAAACGGGTATTCATTCGACAAATATATTATACTAGAACTGACATGTGGTTACATTTTCACGCAATTTTGGTGCATAGATCCTGAGAAATCAGTACCCAGAACAACCACCTCTGGCCGTAATAATGGCCTTTTTACGCCTGGGCATTGAGTCAAACAGAGCTTGGATGGCGTGTACAGGTACAGCTGCCCACGCAGCTTCAATACGATACCACAGTTCATCAAGAGTAGTGACTGGCGTATTGTGACGAGCCAGTTCCTCGGCCCCCATTGACCAGACGTTTTCAATTGGTGAGAGATCTGGAGAATGCGCTGGCAGAGCAGCAGTCGAATATTTTCTGTATCCAGAAAGGCCTGTACACGACTTGCAACAGGCGGTCGTGCATTATGCTGCTGAAATGTAGGATTTCGCAGGGATCGAATGAAGGGAAGAGCCACGGGTCGTAACACATCTGAAATGTAACGCCCACTGTTCAAAGTGCCGTCAGTGCGAACAACAGGTGACAGAGGCGTGTAACCAATGGCACCTCATACCATTACGCCGGGTGACACGCCAGTATGGCGATGACGAATACACGCTTCCAATGTGCGTTAACCGCCATGTCGCCAAACACGGATGCGACCATCATGATACTGTAAACAGAACCTGCATTCATCCGAAAAAATGACGTTTTGCCATTCGTGCACCCAGGTTAGTCGCTGAGTACACCATCGCAGGCGCTCCTGTCTGTGATGCAGCGTCAAGACTAACCGTAGCCATGGTCTCCGAGCTGATAGTCCATGCTGCTGCAAACGTCTTCTAACTGTTCGTGCAGATGGTTGTTGTCTTGCAAACGTCCCCATCTGTTGACTCAGGGATCGAGACGTGGCTACAATATCCGTTACAGCCATGCGGATAAGATGCCTGTCATCTTGACTGCTAGTGACACGAGACCGTTGGGATCCAGCACGGCGTTTCGTATTACCCTCCTGAACCCACCGATTCCATATTCTGCTAACAGTCATTGGATCTCGACCTACGCGAGCAGCAATGTCTCGATACGATAAACCGCAATCGCAATAGGCTGCAATCCGACCTTTATCAAAGTCGGAAACGTGATGGTATGCATTTCTCCTCCTTACACGAGGCATCACAACAACGTTTCACCAGGCAACGCCGGTCAACTGCTGTTTGTGTATGAGAAATCGGTTGGAAACTTTGCTCATGTCAGCACGTTGTAGGTGTCGCCACCGGCGCCAACTTTGTGTGAATGCTCTGAAAAGCTAATCATTTGCATATCACAGCATCTTCTTCCTGTCGGTTAAATTTCGCGTCTGTAGCACGTCATGTTCGTGGTGTAGCAGTTTTAATGGCCATTAGTGTATGAAGTCATGTCCGAATGTACGCATAGAGAGATGCACACGAGGAACTTGTACAGTGTCACAATAACGTTGAGCGGCGTGTGTGCCGTACTATGTATTTTCGCCGCCCGCCATATGAGAGTGCGTCCAAATTACTACTCAGACTGAATGTGCTCTCATCCGGAAGAGCCTTACGCACCGAAAACAACGCCGCCGATGTGAGGGAGTCAACAGAACACAACATAATGGTCGTCGGGCACAGTGATCACCCTCACCGTGCCACTATGGAGCGTGAGATTGCGTATTTTAGAGTAATATTAAAATTGCTTGCAATTGCACACCGTGATTGACGGCGGATCCTTATTGCCTGTTGCAGAGTGTATCTGTCATCTACTGCTATAGATGACTGTGATCGACCCCCTTCTCTCCTTCGGGCAACAGTGCCTGTGGTTCAAACGCTCTCCATGCACGTGAAACAATGCACTGAGGAGTACCAAACTCCTCAGCTACACACTCCATCCTCCTTCCAGTTAGTCGATGGTTCTTCCACATATGAAATCAGCGAAATGTTGTGAATTTTAAAATACAGATTCCTTGACACTGATTGGTAACATGTTTCCTGTTGATATCACTGCTTTGTTTAGGCACTCTCTTTCCTCAACTTATTTTTGTTTAATCAAGAATATATTGAACAGACTAACGGCGTCTAAAGACAGTATTCAGCGAAAATGGGTATTCTATCCGGCAGATTAACAGGACTGCTAAGAAGCAGGAAGTGGATAAAGAGGAGAATATGCCAGAACAATCTTTAGCTTTCCCTCCTTTCGTTGGCAACACTTCGTTTAAAATAGCAAGAATCCTCCGAAAATTTCAGGTAAAATTTCAGGTAAAGATTGTGGACCTTGTGGGATCAGTTAAGGACAATCTGTTACTACGAAAGGCCCGGATTTACAAGATACCGTGCAAATGTGGTATGGCTTACATAGGTCAAACAACACGCACCATGAAAGAACGCTGCACTGAATATCAACGTTACACCCGTCTTTTGCAGCCAAGCCAGTCCGCTTTGCTGAACATAGTATTTCTACTGGACATTCAATGGAGTATGAGAAAACAGGGATTTTGTCCACAGCAACGTCTTTCTGGGGCTTCATTAATAAAAAATCCGTAGAAATACGACTGGCGGAAAATCTGGCAGCGGATACCAGCTGGACAGTGTATGGAATCCCATCATCTCCACGATTTGCTCTAATCGAAGACGACAGAGTGCGCCGACGACCGGGGCAAACAGCAACGCAGAGGGCGACTGAGTTCCGCTATTCCACCAACGAGGGCGCTATGTTGGGCAGTGTGGTCCATCTAAGAAGTTTTCGACGCATGCGCAGAATATTTACAGCGCGCTATATATAGCGGAACAGAGGACGTTTTCGCTCCACCCGCCTTATGCCGGTGTTCTCAGAACATGCCCCGTCCATCGACCATCTCCTGAAGGAGGGTGCCCTCCTCTTCCACAAACGTTACAAGGTCAACATCTCCCGTTCCCCTCCTCAATCCCTCCGCTGCCAGAGGTGTCTGCGCTATGATGCACATCCTACATCTCAGTGCCGCGAGGCCCCTGTCTACCCACAATGTAAACAGGCGCACTTCCTCCAGCAGTGCCCCAACCTACAGTCCCCTCCCTCGTGCAACACCTGTAACCTCCCACATCCCACTTACTCCCAGAAATGTAAGGCCCGACCCCCCCCCCCCCCCCGCCACGCCTGAACTCACCATCCCTGTCCGCCCTCTGGACGCCCCCACCCCTCCTGGCAGTTCCCTTCGTCCCCCCCCCCCCCGCTGAGGACATCATCTGGTACCTAACCATCGTCCTCCAAAATGTCCACCCCATCCAGTGCCCCCACACCCTCCAGCAGATATCCCTCGCCGCCCGATCCATCTTCCACCTCAACATGTATGCCACCTACTCCCATAATCAGGCCCATTTCACCTTCTCCCGTCTCGACACCCTTGTCTAAATCCCTGTCATGGCGTGACAGCACCATATCTTGTTCAATAACATCTGTTTCCTTCCTGCCAACAAAAATCTCTTCCTGCACACCCTCTCAACCCACTGCGTCGATGCCTTCCTACTCAATGAAACCTTTCTTCAGCCCCAACACACTGTATGCACCTCGCCCTACCTCCTTCATCGATCCGATAATCCTCTCCTGATATCGCGTCACCACTGCCAGATCACTGTTTGGCTCCAACCTCTCCTTCCTGACCCCACAGAACACCTGATCCTTAGTCTCTTCTTCCCTGACCTTACCATCACCTGCGCCACGATCTATGTCCGCCCCAACACCCCTATTCCTTTTGACTTCCTCTCCCACATTGACCGTACCTTCTCCTCCTATGTTATCGCCGCCGACCTCAACATCCATAGTCGTTCTGCTGCCCAGTTACGGTGGTGGCATCGGTTCCTCTCCACCCTCCAAGGCGACTGCGTCCCCATTCCCCAGCACACCCACCCTGAATCCAACTCCACTCATCCTCTCCTCCCCTAACCTCCTTGGCTGCATAGCGGTGGATGTCCTGGACCCCATTGGTAGTGACAACTTCCCTGTCCTCCTCACCGTTTCAGACAGTCGTCGCCCCTGTCCCGACCCTCGTAATGACCCTCCCCCGAAATACGTCCATGATTATTCCCATGCCAACTGCAATGCCTACTGAGATACCCTCTCTGCCCAGGTCGATAGCCACCCATTTACCTACCGCCACCCTGATGATATTACCCATGCCACCTCCTTTCTCCAGCAGACCTTGTCAGAGGCCATGGACGCCCACATCCCTTCTGTCACCATCCATCCCCACCATCCTGCTTTACCCCCACAGGCCATCCTCCTTCTCTGTGAATCACGCCGTCTCTACCATGCCTTCCTTCACAAGCGTGACCCGGACACACTACGACGCCACCGGCAACTACAACAACACATCAGAAACTTGCTCGCTGCTAAGAAACACTGGGACTGGCGACAGACATGCACCTGTCTTAATGCTACACTTCCTATCAACTTGACCAAGTACTGGACAGCTTTCCGCCGCCTTACTGGATCTAACCCCCCACCCCCCTACTACCCTCTCCTTCATGATAATCAACCCTTCCCTGACAACCTTAGTAAGGCCAATCATTTTGCCTCCTACCTCTCCGATGTCTTTACCATGCCAGATGATTACCAGGTCGATTACTGCCTCTTCCCAGATGTCCGCGATCGAACTGACACCTCTGCCCCTCCCCTCGCTCCTGGCTTCCAGTACTTGGACAACATTGCACACACCAAACTCAATGCCCCCATCACTACTCAGGATATCATCGCTACACTCCACACAAAACGCAACACCGCTCCCGGTCACGATCGTGTCACCTGTCGCCACCTTTGTGAAGCTCCTGCCTTCTTCCTCTCCACCCTGTCCAGCTCTATAATGTAGTCCTGTCTACCAGCTACTACCCTGACCTGTGGAAAACCTCCCACAGCCTGATGTTCCTTAACCAGACAAACCACCATCCGCTGTCTCTTCCTACTGTCCCATCAGCCTTACCTTGGTCTTCAGCAAGGTCCTGGAATCCATCCTTACCCAACGCATCCACCAGCACTCCGCCAGCACCGCCTCCTTCCCGTTACCTAGTGTGGCTTTCGGCCGGCCCCCTCTACTGATGACCTTCTCCTTCACCTCATCTCCTCTCCAAACAGCTCAATTCCCGTCACTCTGCTATCTTCCTCTCCCTCGACCTCGAACGCGCCTATGACTGTGTGTGGCATTCCGGTCTCCTCTTCAAGCTCCAAACCTTCGCCCTTCCTATTAACTATGTCCGTCTGATCAGGTCCTTTCTTTCCCAACGTCCTTCCTACATCACCATCCATAACACAGATTCTTACACCTTTTTCCCCTCCGCCGGTGTGCCCCAAGGTTCCGTCCTCTCCCCTCGTCTGTACCTTTTGTATACGGCGGACATGCCGCCGCCTTCACCCCCCCCTTCCACCTTCTCCAGTACGCTGATGACACCGTCTTCCTTGCCATCGCCCCCACCCTGCAGCGCTCCCAACACCTTCTCCAATCCCATCTTGACTGATTCACCACTTGGTGCAAAGAATGGTTGCTCAACGTCAATCCTTCCAAAAACCAGGCGATCATTGTAGGCAAACCACCCCTTCCTTCCGCCTCCTCGACTTCTATATCACCATCTATGACCGTTCTATCGCTCTCACCCCCACCCTTAAGTACCTTAGCGTCACCTTTGACCGTCGCCTCTTCTGGACCCCCCATCTCCAGATGATCCAAGCCAAGGCACACTCCTGACTCCGTCTCCTCAAGCTCCTTTCAGGCCATACATGGGGTCTGGACCCGTCCACCATCCTCCACACATATAAATCCCTCATCCGCCCTATCCTCTGCTATGCCCACCATGCCTGGATCTCTGCCCCTCCTACCTTTTACAAATCCCTTCAAATCCTCGAACACCATGCTCTTCGGCTCACCTATCGCATCCGTCTCCCCTCCCCCACAGACGACCTTATCCCGTTCCCCCACCTTCTCCTTTTCCTCGAACGGATACGGATCCTCTACACCTCCCATAAACTAGATAACCCTCACCCACTTGTCTCTCACATCCTCTCCCACCCCTGTCCCCTGCCGCGCCTGTATTTCCACGTCCCACCTGCTCTCCCTCTCTCCACTCTCCTTACCCTCTCCCAAGGTGTCTTCCGCCAGCTCCTCCTCCCTGATGAAGCCCTCCTCCCCTCCATCTACCTCCCCTATCAACTTTGATCCTCTCCTCCCACTTCCTGTGTTTTTTTCCTTAGGGCACCCTCTCTCCCTTCTCTCTCCCTTCCGTCCCTCCTCCCTTCCTCCCCCCTTCTCCCCCGAGCTTCCCCTACCCCCCATAACTTCATTCCTCCCCACATCTTGTCTGCCATCTGCATCTCTGCTCTCCCCTCTCCCTCTCCCACCACCTTCTTCCCCTCTTGGCAGGTACCCGGACTCGCACACGTTCAGTGGACATTCGCGCGCCTGAGATCATCGCCATCAGTTTTTCGTGTGTGTGCCGTCGTGTTTGTGATTCAGTGTTTTTCGCCGCCTACGCTCCTTCGTTCACGTGTGTCGTCTAAATCATCAGAGTTTTCTTGTTTTTCGTCGAGTCTGAACGGCTTCATGTTTTTTTTTTTTCATTACTGTATCTGCTGTTTTTAACCACCATTATGATACTTTTATGTCCTCATTGGTTTTTTCACTTATTGTACTGCTTGTGGCTGAAGAGCGGAGTAAAATTAACCGCTGCCAGCGCACCTTGTATGAGGTGCAAAGTGACAATGAAGAAAGGAAAAAACCTTTTCGCCAGTCACGACGGCTCACCTGAAGATGACTGGCAGGTGCCCAGTTGAAATATCGTGCGAGGTATTGAACGACGACCGGCTGCAAGCCCGAAATTTGTTTGAACCATTGAAATGCTGTCTCCAGGACATGTTGTGATGAACACTAGAACAGCGCACCGTAATTGCTGGCTGACTGCTGACACACACACACACACACACACACACACGCACACAGTAATCTATTCCCATTCCTTCCAATGCCTCGTGTTGCTGGGACCATACTCACGCTTACTCCCACGCCATGTGACCTCCAACTTTCTGTGCGTGACGGGGACACTTCTAGCAACATGCTCCCGCACTTTCATTCATTTCTAACTAGTAGTTAATATTTTATTTTACTTTATGAATCTCGTCCTTAAGTTTTGCACACCAGTGTTTACAAAATTATGAAAGGAATGACGTTTGTGATCACCTATTGCGCTGTTTGTCTACAATGTAATCAATTAGTGTAATCAATGAGCGGCATGGCTTATTGATTTGGTCATTTAACAGTAGTTTCATGTGTGCTTATTAATATATGAGCAAGTGAATATGACAACCAAGTCATTGTTTACACCGACTGATTACATTATGGACAGACATACGAATGGGTGATCACAAATCCGATTCCTCTCCAGTTTTATTCATTTAAAATAACTGTCTTACATTCCTATGCACCACGTTACAAGCACGTACGCACACACGCGCGCGCGCGCACACACACATACACACACACACATACACACACACACACACACACACACACACACACACACACCATCCTATGTATGCATACAGATGAGCAGAAATGAAGTGAAAATAAAATTTGGGGTAGTTGTCATCACTTACAGACCGAAAATAACAGATGAATTAAGATTATGTTATGTAGTTTTCTTCTCTACAAGAGAAATTGCAACCGTTTTTCCACAGGGGGAAAACTGCAAGTTCTACAGCTAATCAGTTTGACGTTTTACTGTAAGTACTTTCTCATTTTGCAATAAAATTTTTGCGTGAAGGTTTTTTAATTTAAAAATCAATCTGTGTAAACGAAAAATCCTGTAATATTCCAAACCATTCACAGAGTACATTTTATTGAAAAAGCGGAACGGTAATACGTGCGTGAATAACAATTTATGTGCGTCATGTAAAAAAAAAAAAAAAAAGAAAGAAAAGAAAACATTTTCTCGGTTACTACAGCAATTCATTTACCGCTGAAGCGATAAATGACCACAAAAACTTATTATTTCCTTTTAAGTTCAGAAAACATTTAGTGTTTTAATAGTAAGTGTATTTTTATTTTTTTCTCCGGTGGATATCTATATCACCAAACAGCTAAAAATATCGCCAGTCCACTTGGTCAGCCACTCCTGTTGAAGACTGCCAATGTAACAACAAAAACTGGATATTCAGTACAGGTAGTTCAAATAATTATTGACCGAATATAAAAATTTAAAATCCTGTCGTACTCTGCTCGTTAAGACTCATACGTTAATGGTTTAACTCCAGAGGTATTACTTTTAGAATCCCTACTACATATGTCCTGCGACACGAAAATTCCCCAGATTTTATTCATCCAGTATTTGAGAATGAGAGCGCTTAGCGACTTTCAACTGACTTTACACATTCTGAATAAAATAATTTTTGGTGTTAGGCCGCGTGATTATAAAACACTGAAATAACTAGACAGCCTTGAAAAGGATCGCAGCAAGTCGGTCGAAACCTCGATATTGAAGTTGTTTTATAATGATGTGGCCCAATACCCAAAATTATTATATTAATTATTATGATACTTGCCTCGGAAAGCTACAAACTTATAAGTTTATACGAAATTTTAAATCTTTTCGAAACTTTTTCTCGCTGATGCGCCCATAAAAAAAATGTCTGAGAATATTTTGTCCCTTACTACATTTTCCCTGTTCATGCAGTAAAACTCCAGCAGTAGGCATGACATTTTACGACTTCTTTCACTCTGTTCTCAACACATTTTGCAGACAGTATCCACATATACCACTGGATTTCATAAATATTATGATACGTTGTGTTACGTGGAAAACACACTTTCCTTAAAACGAGAGCGCAAATTACCCAGAGAAAACTCAACCAGTGTTTGATAGTGAGAGCACAACTTTCAACAAATTTTAAAAATTACTAGCATCTTAAGTCATAAAGCTTTACAATGCTCAACATCAAATATTTAACGCTTTAACTCATTTATGAAGTTCTGAAGTTGTTTTACAAACAGGCGTTCGATTCCTTATCGAATAGGGTGGGGGAATGGGCAGATTACTGGTAAGGAAGTAATCTGGCATTACCTATATATGGCTTTGGGCATCTCCTGAAAACACGGCATTCATGCTGTCTCGAGAATCCCGTTCGTACATGCGCGTATACGTGCGTAAAAAAAAAAAAAAAAGAAAAAGAAAATAGTAAGAAAGAAAAAAATGGTTCAAATGGCTCTGAGCACTATGGGACTTAACATCTTAGGTCATCAGTCCCTTAGAACTTAGAACTACTTAAACCTAACTAACCTAAGGACATCACACACATCCATGCCCGAGGCAGGATTCTAACCGGCGACCTTACCAGTCCCGCCCGCATCTCGTGGTCGTGCGGTAGCGTTCTCGCTTCCCACGCCCGGGTTCCCGGGTTCGATTCCCGGCGGGGTCAGGGATTTTCTCTGCCTCGTGATGGCTGCGTGTTGTGTGATGTCCTTAGGTTAGTTAGGTATAAGTAGTTCTAAGTTCTAGGGGACTGATGACCATAGATGTTAAGTCCCATAGTGCTCAGAGCCTTTTGAACCATTTTTGAACCAGTCCCGCGGTTCCGGACTGAAGCGCCTAGAACCGCACAGCCACCGCGGCCGGCAGTAAGAAAGAAATGTACTTCATACAAAGAGGCGTTTTCTTGGTATCTATTAGAATTTATATGCAGAGTGTAACGGGCATAATTGCAGCTATTTCCATTGGTGACTGAGGATGATGTACTGGGTAACATGACATCAGTATTTATGCCATATGCAGAATAATTGTTACAGCTATTGCAAGTCGTATGTTTTGAGGTTGGTTAGTACCTGCAAGAGCAAGCCATTAACACGAGGGTTATTCGAAAAGTAAGGAACGATCGGTCGCGAAATGGAAACCACAGTGAAAATCCGATGACGTTTTGCACAGGTGTGTTGGGCAGTGTCTCTAGTATGCCCGTCGATCGCGTTACGTCGTTCCTTTTAGTTCTGAGCACACATGGAGCACATAAAGATACATCTACATCTACATCCATACTCCGCAAGCAACCTGACGGTGTGTGGCGGACGGTACTTTGAGTAACTCTATCGGTTCTCCCTTCTATTCCAGTCTCGTATTGTTAGTGGAAAGAAAGATTGTCGGTATGCCTCTTTGTGGGCTCTAATCTCTCTGATTTTATCCTCATAGTTTCTTCGCGAGATATACGTAGGAGGAAGCAATATACTGCTTGACTCCTCGGTGAAGGTATGTTCTCGAAACTTCAACAAAAGCCCGTACCGAGCTACTGAGCGTCTCTCCTGCAGAGTCTTCCACTGGAGTTTATCTATCATCTCCGTAACGCTTTCGCGATTACTAAATGATCCTGTAACGAAGCGCGCTGCTCTCCGTTGGATCTTCTCTATCTCTTCTATCAACCCTATCTGGTACGGATCCCACACTGCTGAGCAGTATTCAAGCAGTGGGCGAACAAGCGTACTGTAACCTACTTCCTTTGTTTTCGGATTGCATTTCCTTAGGATTCTTCCAATGAATCCCAGTCTGGCATCTGCTTTACCGACGATCAACTTTATATGATCATTCCATTTTAAATCACTCCTAATGCGCACTCCCAGATAATTTATGGAATTAACTGCTTCCAGTTGCTGACCTGCTATATTGTAGCTAAATGATAAGGGATCTCTGCTCACATGAACCACTGGCTATGAAAACAACATTTTGGCACAGACAGTCAGCTGTAGGCCAGCGTAGAGAATTGGCGGTATGCACTGGCGGCTGCCTTCTACAACGAGGGTATTGGAAAGTTAATACAACGCTACGACAAACGTCTAAGTCGGATCGGCGACTATGGAGATAAGTAGCTGGAAGTTGTAGCTAACTGTTGCAAATAAAACAGTTTTTATTTTCACTGTGGTTTCCATTTCTCGACCTATCGTTCCTTACTTTCCGAATAGTCCTCATACTTCTGCTGGACAGCACGTCAGGTACTCGAGAGTGAATGCGTGGAAGCAGAGTGGACAGACTACACTGACAGGCGTTGTCCACTTTGTGGTGCAACTACAACCATTATCAGGTCATAAATTCGGTCGTAACTATTATAAACATTGCCGGCCGTCGTGGCCGAGCGGTTCTAGGCGCTCCAGTTTGGAACCGCGCGACCGCTACGGTCGTAGGTTCGAATCCTGCCTCGGGCATAGCTGTGTGTGATGTCCTTAGGTTAGTTAGGTTTAATTAGTTCTAAGTCTAAGAGGGCATGACCTGAGAAGTTAAGTCCCATAGTGATCAGAGCCAGAACCATTTTTTTATTATAAACATTAAACGAATGTCGTGTCCCGAGCCTGAGTTTTTGCCAGGGACCTAGCGACAGGAGTTCGTGTTAAAGGGAATTCAGTCCTTTGACGTAAATGAGAGGGAGACAGGATCGTGTGACGTAAATTTCCGAAGTTGGATGTAGGTGACTGGAGAAAAGCTTCTCCGCGTGGGGGAAGTCTGTACATTTCCCGGCAGTGCACTGATAATGGCGGCGTGCGAGGGCGAGAAACCTCGCACGAGGAGCTCGGAGTAATTTGGGAGAGAGGCCGGCCGATGATATAGGGCGGTTTATCAGACCACGCGCCAGTGCGTCTTGGGCCGTGAATGGCGCCACTGGCGCACTGAATGATTTAGTGGCGCGGGGCCACCGACAGCGCCGCCGCGTGTGGCCAGCGAACCGGTGTCCGCCATGCTGTATTCTGTGCTCTGGTCTGTGTGGATTCGTGTAGCGCCCTGTTTCGCGGTGTGCTGTGGCCACAGATATGACGAGGGGCTGTTTCCGCTGCGTCGGCGGTACGGCTGCTGCAGTCCGCAAACGCTGCATCCACGCACTCCATTAAGGGTTACGAGAACGTCAACTGGTATCGGGCACGTCAGCTATTCCGACGTTGTAATTTTTTCTGAACAATGTGTTGGAACATTCTTCACACTAAACAATGCCATGATGTGTTACTCAGTATAATTATAAAAATCATTATAATAAGAATATACAGGGTGATCAGAAAGTCAGTATAAATTTGAAAACTTAACAAACCACGGAATAATGTAGATATGGAGGTAAAAATTGATACACATGCTTGGAATGACATGGTTTTTATTACAACCAAAAAAAAAAAGAAAACAAAGTCCACAAAATGTCCGACAGATGGCGGTGGACAGAAAAACGTCAGTGACTGCGCATGACAATCGTGTATAAAAAGAGCTGTAATGAGAGACAGAATCAGATGCGCCAGCAGTCGCGGCATGTTGACGTTACCTGAACAGGCGCTTTTAGTGAAGCTGTATTATCAGAATGGGGAATGTGCTAGCCCACCGTTACGATCCTATCGTCATGGGAAGGGGATTCGAACGGGTAAAATTCCGTTGACAAATGCAGTTGTGGCGAGAATGATTTCGAAGTTCGAAGCCACGGGTTGTTTATACGATAGACCCCGTAGTAGCCGACCGAGCACAAGGCGTAAAGCTGCTGAGACAGTACAGGAAGAAATGGAGACTGTAGTGGGTTCGACTAGGCACGGGGAAGGCAGTACTCGTTCAGTCGCACGTCGCACCGGCATTCCATACACTACTGTTTGGTTGGCACTTAGGCGCACCCTCCCATGCTATCCGTACAAAATCCATCGGCATCATGATCTGTTACCTGGCGATTTAGTGAAGCGGAGGGCATTTGCGGTGTGGGCGTTTCAAAAGATGGCGGAAGATGACGATTGGTTGAGTAACGTATTGTGGACCGACGAAACTCATTTCACGCTCCAAGGGTCTGTCAACGCCCACAACTGCAGAATTTGGGCTACCGAAAAACCTAGAACTGTCGTGGAAACCCCATTGCACGACGAGAAAGTCACGGTATGGGTTGGATTTACCACATCTGCCTTTATCGGGCCTTTTTTCTTCGAGGAAATGCGTGAGTCTGGTTTTGTAACTGCTACCGTGACGGGTGAGAGGTACGCCGATATGTTACAGAATCGCATCATCCCCAGCCTGGCTGATAAACACCTGCTGGAACGTACGATGTTTATGCAGGATGGCGCTCCACCCAATATTTCTAGACGCGTGAAATATCTCTTGCGCGCGTCGTTTGGTTATAAACGTATGCTCAGCCGCCACTTGCGTCATGCTTGGCCTCCCAGGTCCCCAGACCTCAGTCCGTTAGATTATTGGCTTTTGGGTTACGTGAAGTCGCAAATGTATCGTGATCGACCGACATCTCTAGGAATGCTGAAAGACAAGATCCGACGCCAGTGCCTCACCATAACTCGGGACATGCTTTACAGTGCTGTTCACAACATTATTTCTCGACTACGGCTATTGTTGAGGAATGATGGTGGACATCATCTTTGCTTTGTCGTACTTTCTATTTCTAATTATTGTTATTCTGATCAGATGAAGCGCCATCTTTCGGACATTTTTCGAAGTTTTATATTTTTTTGGTTCTAATAAAACCCCATGTCATTCCAAGCATGTGTGTCAATTTGCACATCTCTATCTACATTATTCCGTGATGTATTCAGTTTTCAAATTTATACTGACTTTTTGATCACCAGGTACATTTGTTGAATTTTTAAATAAGTTCACCACCTCCTGTGTTTTGATCGTCTAAATTTTTGGAGGTGTGGAGTTGTAACGTGTAGAAGAAGTCTGAAATCAGCTTTCGCAGGACAGAGCGGATCAGGTAGTGGAAAGGGGTCAAGATCAGTTAGTGTTAGTTGCACAAGAACACAGAACTTTATTCCTCGAAAACACAACGCACAGTTTTCTCTTTAAAATAACGAAGATCAATTTACGGTTGAGGGCCCAAGTAACTTCTAAATAATAAGGTTTAAATAATTCCTTTTGAAACACGAAGATTTAGAGAAACGGCTGAAGGCCTTACTTAAGTAAAATTAAAATATCCTCAAATAATTCCTTTTAAGGCACAAGAATTTAAACAAACGGCAGAAGGCCTTACTTGAGTAAAATTAAAATATCTTCTCGGCTAAAGGCCCCAATAATATTTCAGACCAGCAAAGGAAATTCTTTAAAGCCAAGCATTTACCAATTTCGGCTAAAAACCATATTAAGGAAAATTTAAATTGATTGGTTCAAATAGCTCTGAGCAATATGGGACTTAACATCTGAGATCATCAATCCCCTAGAACTTAGAACTGCTTAAACCTAACTAACCTAAGGACATCACACACATCCATGCCCGAGGCAGGATTCTAACCTGCGACCGTAGCGGTCGCGAAGTTCCAGACTGAAGCGCCTAGAACCGCTCGGCCACTCCGGCCGGCTTAAATTAATTTCTCGGCTGAAAGCCCAATAATACACTCCTGGAAATGGAAAAAAGAACACATTGACACCGGTGTGTCAGACCCACCATACTTGCTCCGGACACTGCGAGAGGGCTGTACAAGCAATGATCACACGCACGGCACAGCGGACACACCAGGAACCGCGGTGTTGGCCGTCGAATGGCGCTAGCTGCGCAGCATTTGTGCACCGCCGCCGTCAGTGTCAGCCAGTTTGCCGTGGCATACGGAGCTCCATCGCAGTCTTTAACACTGGTAGCATGCCGCGACAGCGTGGACGTGAACCGTATGTGCAGTTGACGGACTTTGAGCGAGGGCGTATAGTGGGCATGCGGGAGGCCGGGTGGACGTACCGCCGAATGGCTCAACACGTGGGGCGTGAGGTCTCCACAGTACATCGATGTTGTCGCCAGTGGTCGGCGGAAGGTGCACGTGCCCGTCGACCTGGGACCGGACCGCAGCGACGCACGGATGCACGCCAAGACCGTAGGATCCTACGCAGTGCCGTAGGGGACCGCACCGCCACTTCCCACCAAATTAGGGACACTGTTGCTCCTGGGGTATCGACGAGGACCATTCGCAACAGTCTCCATGAAGCTGGGCTACGGTCCCGCACACCGTTAGGCCGTCTTCCGCTCACGCCCCAACATCGTGCAGCCCGCCTCCAGTGGTGTCGCGACAGGCGTGAATGGAGGGACGAATGGAGACGTGTCGTCTTCAGCGATGAGAGTCGCTTCTGCCTTGGTGCCAATGATGGTCGTATGCGTGTTTGGCGCCGTGCAGGTGAGCGCCACAATCAGGACTGCATACGACCGAGGCACACAGGGCCAACACCCGGCATCATGGTGTGGGGAGCGATCTCCTACACTGGCCGTACACCACTGGTGATCGTCGAGGGGACACTGAATAGTGCACGGTACATCCAAACCGTCATCGAACCCATCGTTCTACCATTCCTAGACCGGCAAGGGAACTTGCTGTTCCAACAGGACAATGCACGTCCGCATGTATCCCGTGCCACCCAACGTGCTCTAGAAGGTGTAAGTCAACTACCCTGGCCAGCAAGATCTCCGGATCTGTCCCCCATTGAGCATGTTTGGGACTGGATGAAGCGTCGTTTCACGCGGTCTGCACGTCCAGCACGAACGCTGGTCCAACTGAGGCGCCAGGTGGAAATGGCATGGCAAGCCGTTCCACAGGACTACATCCAGCATCTCTACGATCGTCTCCATGGGAGAATAGCAGCCTGCATTGCTGCGAAAGGTGGATATACACTGTACTAGTTCCGACATTGTGCATGCTCTGTTGCCTGTGTCTATGTGCCTGTGGTTCTGTCAGTGTGATCATGTGATGTATCTGACCCCAGGAATGTGTCAATAAAGTTTCCCCTTCCTGGGACAATGAATTCACGGTGTTCTTATTTCAATTTCCAGGAGTGTATTTCTACATGATAAAAGGCAACCTTTAAAGACAAGCATTTCCACAGTACAACAGAAAACCATCTTAAGAAAACTTGAAATATCTTGACGGCTGAAGGCCGAAACAATTATTCAAAATAATTACAGACAAAAGATAAGCATTTACACAGTACGGCTGAAGGCCATTTTAAGAATTCAACATAAAGAGAAACCTTACAGACAAGAATTTACACATTACGGCTGAAAGCCGCAAATTTTAAAGCAAACGCGGTCGAAGGCCTAAATACAGAGCAAATAAGAATTTTAAATAAAACATGGCTGAAGGCCTCATCTTAAAATACTTCACATTCGGCTTGGCTGAACATAGAACAGACAAAATTGATACACGGCTGAAGGCCTGGCACAGTACTTGCAACATCAGAACAGTGGTGCTCAGAAGTGCTCGAAGGGTCGGCCTGTGGAGGAAACTCTAGGAACAGGTTAGGTGAGACAGGCAGCCAAGCGCAACACTAAATAATCGGGTGGTAACACGACATAGGGGCGGCTGACGAACCAACCAACAACCCGGCCTGACCTCACGCCGAGGAGACCACTGCTCTGTCGCAACCGACCGAATGGTTGCTCCAGTACGCAGACAGCATTCATCTGCTCAGCGGAAATCACAGAAGCTACACGCAGTTCCACATGAACACTTGCACCAAGAACTCCGACAATCCTAAAACCAATCACCGTGGAACAACAAGGAGAAATGACAAGTCACACACAGAGTGTTTCCATAAGCGGTCGGCGACCAAATACACGTCGCCCAATGAGACGATCAACCGAACGACCAACCGACTGTCGTTCCCGCTCCAATCTCCTTCCGTCCAACAGTTCATGGCATGTCGCCAGCGGTCGGCGAGTACTGGCTGTCCGCACCTCACCGGCGCTCCGTCCCCACTCCCTTCGGACGGACGACGTCCCGGAGACAGTGTCTCGGACCCAATCATGCAGAGGGAACACCGGCCCATTGGCCACCCGACATCTCTGCCCAAGGAACGAACCGACCAAAATCCCACAATATGAACAATTGAAGGGGCCCAAAAGCGATCGGAAGACCAAATACACATAGCCCGATGAGACGACCGACCGAACGACCAACCAACGGTTGTCGCCGCTCAAGTCTACTTCCGTCGGACAGTGCATGTGTGTCCCCAGCGGTCAGATCTCAATGGAGCTCCAGCCCGACTGAACCCCCAACACATGGCGACCCGGAAATACTAACGGTCGCTCCAGAGATAGTACGACAGTGCACTTATCGATAAGCGCTGCTGCTGCCACTCACGGGCAAGCAAACCAACAACTTAGTGACGCCATTAACGGCATGACCGCAAGCCGCGCACGGCTCAGTCATCTTTGTTACAAAGAAGTTTCAAACTGGCCGTAACGTCGCGTCTCGAGCGTGGACGTTTTTATTATTTTATTTGTAGCTTTTTGGTGCGTACCTATATAACCATCTCAACATTGGAAAGACATTGAGGAAATAAACTTGATGTGATAGAGATGTGCACATACACGTATGGCGATGGTATCACGTACACAAGGTACAAAATGGCAGTGCATTGGCGAAGCTGTCATTTGTCCTCAGGTGATTCATGTGAAATGTTTCCGACGTGATTATGACCACACGACCGGAATTAACATGCTCTGAACGCGGAAGAGTAGTTGGACCTAGACGCATGGGTTATTCCATTTCGGAAATCGTTAGGGAATTCAATATTCCGAGATCTACAGTGTCAAGAGTGTGCCAAGAATACCAAATGTCAGGCATTACCTCTCACCACGGACAAACCAGGGGCCGACGGCTTACACTTAGCGACCAAGAGTGGCGTCATTTGCGTAGAGCTGTTATTGCTAAAAGACATGAAACGCTGCATGAAGTAACCGTAGAAATCAATGTGGAACAGTGCGGAGAGATTTGAGTCAATGGGCTATGGCAGCAGACGACCGACGCTAACAAGACGACATCGCCTGCGGCGCCTCTCCTCGGCTGTCGACAATAAAGGTTAGACCCTAGACTGGAAAACCGTGCCCTTGTCAGCCGGCCGCGGTGGTCTCGCGGTTCTAGGCGCGCAGTCCGGAACCGTGCGACTGCTACGGTCGCAGGTTCGAATCCTGCCTCGGGCATGGATGTGTGTAATGTCCTTAGGTTAGTTAGGTTTAAGTAGTTCTAAGTTCTAGGGGACTGATGACCACAGCAGTTGAGTCCCATAGTGCTCAGAGCCATTTGAACCATTTTTTCGTGCCCTTGTCAGATGAGTCCCGATTTAAGTTGGTACGTGTGGATGGTAGGGTTCGAGCGTTGCGCAGACCCCAGTAAGCCATGAATGTAAATGATCAACAAAGCACTGTGCAGTCTAGTTTAGGCTACATGATGGTGTGGGCTGTGTTTACATGAAATGGACTGGTTCCTCTGGCCCAACTGAACCGATCATCGACTTGAAATGGTTATGATTGGCTACTTGGAGACCATTTGCAGCCATTCATGGACTTCATGCTCCAAACATGTCATCGGTCCACAGTTGTTCGTGATTGGTTTGAAAAAATTTTGGAACATTTCGAGCAAATGATTTGGCCACCCTAATTACTCGACATGATCCCCATCGGACATTTATGGGACATAATCGAGACATCAGTTCGTGCAAAAACTCCTGCACTGGCAACACTTTCGGAGTTACTGGTGGCTACTGAGAAACGACTTGTCGAGTCCATGCAACGTAGGGTTGTTGCACTAGGCTGGGCAAAAGCAGGTCCGACACGATATTAGAAGGCATCCAATGACGTTTACCATCTCAGTGTACTCTGCGGCTTGTTTTGACAATTCAAAGTACACATTAGTTTAATTCGTACCCTGGTTCTAAATCAAGCAGGCTTAGGAATGGATAGATTCGGATACAAAACAAATTTTACATCCACAGTATACTGAAACAACTAACGAAAACTAAAATGTTACACAGGATACACAGAGGTAGTACGCTATAAAAATCTTGCTACTAACACAATCATAAGTGATAATTCGCTGATGGAACACATTTGGGATATTCCCAGTTCAAACCATATTAATGTCTATGTACCTAAATTAGCAATAAAAACTGCTTTTGAGACCCTGCAAGAACCGTCTCAAACGCAGCGGATACAGAATTGAATATTTGTGCAGATTTCTAAGTACCATCTAGAAGGATATACAATTACCAGATTTCGGTATTACAGCCACACGTATAGATACAGCAGTATTCATACACATATAAATAGGAGATACATTTATGGTCTAAGTGTCCCATATCCTGATTTAATTTCCTTTTGCACTCTAATTACGAAGAGAATTAGATAGCAGCGCAGAGAACTACATCGTGATGCCGGCATTTTTGACCAACTCGTACAATATTTTAGACGTTGCTATATCGTTGGATGATAACAAGGTTTAGAGGCCGCTTGGGAACCTGGGGCAGGAATATTGTAGAAATATATGCTTTGGATCTTCTTCCTCTCTGCAAATAGAGGGGCGGCGCTTAAGTTGAGCCGATAGACGTGTTCATTGAACTTCCAATCATTTAGTTCCAGTTTTTCTATAACTGTTGTAAAGCTCCTTGACGTTTGTGCTTTTTATAGAACGATAGTCTTAGAATTGTGGGATTGATTAGTGCGCAGTGACTGCATTTCAACTTAGATGTCCCCTACCACTACTCTTGACATTTCCATGACAACTTCTTTCTGAACATGGATATCACAAGAGGGTGGATTTTGTGAGGGACTGAGCGACAGGTGTTCGTGTTCAAGGGAATTAAGTCGATTGACCTGAGTGAAACAGAGCGTGTTTGCCTGACGTAAATTCCTTGAGGTGAATATAGTAGGCTAGGAGAATCAGCACTCAAGAGATGCAACTAACCTTTACGTTTATTCTGATCTCGGTTTATGGAGTGAATAACGTAGCTGGAGTGCCTCCACGCTGACAAGTCTTTTCACGGAGACTGTGACTCCCTGCTAAATGGAAACCCTAGTTTAGTATTTACTCCAGCTTTCAGTATTGCCTTTTACCTATGAACACAATATCAAGCAGAAGTTATACAGGGTGGGTTATGAAGTGTTTTCCCATTACAAAATTTGTTTCTTAGTAACTGTACTAGATATAGCTATGTAGTTTATTGCAAATGGTAGATTAACAGTTTCATATGGATACAGTTACACTTGTCCACATGGTTTTTAGCAAATAGTAGCTTAATTCATGAAGTTTTTATGGATACATTTCTATATGTGCTCTAACACCATCCGACATCTCTCTCTCTCTCTCTCTCTCTCTCTCTCTCACTCCTCTCTCGCTCTCTCCTCTCTCTTTCGCTACGTACATGCAGGGTCATGTTTTTACACCGTGTACAAACTCTAGGGACTGATCGATGAGAGGATACGGAACAAAAAAGGTCTAATGAACTTATGTCCGGAAATGCATGATTTCCATGCTAGAGACCATTTATTTAATCACACGTTGTTACAGAGACTGCGGTCTAATACGCGCTGTACCATGCAGCCACAGTTATAGTATGTGTTGAAAATGGTTTCCATGTGCCTCAGTGCATGCGTGTATGCACCGTATCATGTTCAGTCTCACACGTTCACATCGGTCAGGCTGCATCCGAACATTGTCAAAGGCAGCACGAATACGCTGCTCCAGTATCTCCATATCTAGAATGCGCTCTGCACACACGATACCTTTGAGATGGCCACCTGACCAGAAATCGCACGGGTTGAGATCCAATGAATGAGCAGGCCATGCAGCTGGACCCCCTCGTCCGATCCATCGACCATATCTAGAATGCGCTCTGCACACACGATACCTTTGAGATGGCCACCTGACCAGAAATCTCACGGGTTGAGATCCAATGAATGAGCAGGCCATGCAGCTGGACCCCCTCGTCCGATCCATCGACCAGGGAAGACACGATTATCGATGGCACTTCTTCCAGCAGGGGATGTAAAGCTACCCGCAACAAACGCCGATAGTTCCGGCCTGTTACGCGACGTGGAAAGAAGACTGGTCCTAAAATGCGGTCGCCAATTATCCTGGCCCACACATTCCGCCTGCATCGATGCTGATGATTCGCTGTCACTGTACCTTGGGCGTTTTGCATACTATCCCACAGATAACTGTTATGAAAGTTGAAGATATCGCTCCGTGTAAAGGTGGCCTCATCCGTGAATAGGATGGATGACACAAATCCTGAATCGTGGTTGCCTGGTAAGGAAACCAGTGAGAAACTGCTCTCGATATGAAAAGTCTGTCGCTAGTAGGCCCTGCACACGATGTGGTAACAACTCTCACGGAGGAATGTTCAACGCGGTCGTCTGTCTTACCCAGTACTGGCGGACCAAGTGCCTGGTCCTGATACGAAGGTCGCCTTCCACAGTGTTAATTTTCCTATAAGGCTGGTGTCCGAACATTTCGGGTACGTCCTTCATGATTTCCTGCTTCCTGAAAAGACCCTGTCTCAGTTGCAAACATCGAATGCTGTGGTTGTTGTCAACGGGGATAGGTTTCCTTATAGAACGTTGTTGCCCGCCACCCGTTGTCTTTTGCCGTTCCCTAAGCAACCACCATGTTGGCACTCTCTCGATTCGTATGCGGAACCATTGTGTACAACCCTGTATCACATCCACTACAAGACGAGTCAGCAAGAGAAGTGAATCGGATACAATATAATTTACTGTTGGAGGAGGGGGCTCTAGGGCATGACGTATGAGGAACAGTAGCACCCTCTAGGAGGAAACCAACATACTGCAACTGTGGCTGCGTGATACAGTGCGTCTTAAACCGCAGTCTCTGTATGAAACTATGACTGAATAAATAGTCTCTAGTATGGAGGCCATTCATTTCAGGACGTAAGACCATTAGACCCTTTCTGTTCCATATCCTCTCATCGATCAATCCCTAGAATTTGTATACGGTGGAAAAAATCACCCTCTGTGTAATCTCCCTTTCTCTCCCTCTAGATACAGGTAACGTAATTCAGGAGTATTGCTGTAAAAGCGACTTCTATGCAGGAGAAAGCTCAGTGTATTTTGTGGTTTCGTGGAACTCTGTCGCCTATTACAGTTCAGCGATAGTTCAGAAGCATCTATGGGAGAGATCTACCAAATCTGAACAGCATCAAAGGTTGGAACGAAAAGTTTAAAGAGCCTTGCAGTTGTGGTAAGAATGCAAGGAGCGGTGGACCTGGAGTCAGGTACTACAGCATGCCAGCGCAGTCCAAGGGAATCGAAGCGTCGTATTTCCAGGGAAACAAGCATATCTCAGACCACTGTGGTGAAGATTTTACACAAACGGCTGCATATCCGTGTCTACTAAGTGCAATCCCTGCAAGCGTTGCACCAGACATTCCGAGTTTGTTAGGAACATGCCGGAACGAATCGATGCAATGTGTCTATTGACACACAGTCAACATGGGTTTAGAAAACATCGTCCCTGTGAAATACAACTAGCTCTTTATTCACATGAAGTGCTGAGTGCTATTACAAGGGATTTCAGATCGATTCCGTATTTATGGATTTCCGGAAGGCTTTTGACACTTTACCACACAAGCGGCTCGTAGTGAAATTGCGTGCTTAAGGAATATCATCTCAGTTATGTGACTGGATTTGTGATTTCCTGTCACAGAGGTCGCAGTTCGTAGTAACTGACGGAAAGTCATCGAGTAAAACAGAAGTGATTTCTGGCGTTCCCCAAGGTAGTGTTATAAGCCCTTTGCTCATCCTTATCTATATAAACGATTTGGGAGACAATCTGAGCAGCTCTCTGCGGTTGTTTGCAGATGACGCTGTCGTTTATCGATTAATAAAATCATCAGAAGATCAAAACAAACTGCAAAACGATGTAGAAGAAATATCTGAATGGTGCGAAAACTGGCGGTTGACCCTAAATAACGAAAAGTGTGAGGTCATCCACATGAGTGCTAAAAGGAACTCGTTAAACTTCGGTTACACGATAAATCAGTCTAATCTAAAAGCAGTAAATTCAACTAAAAACCTAGGTATTACGATTCCGAACAACGTAAATAGGAAGGAACGCATAGAAAATAATGGGGGGGAAGGCTAACCAAAGACTACGTTTTATTGGCAGGACACTTAGAAAATGTAACAGACCTACTAAGGAGACTGCCTACACTTCGCTTGTTCGTCCTCTTTTAGAACACTGCTGAACGGTGTGGGATCCTTACCACAAAGGACGGACGGAGTACAACGAAAAGGTTCAAAGAAAGGCAGCACGTTTTGTATTATCGCGAATTATGGGACAGAGTGTCACAGAAATGATACAGGATTTCGGCTGGAAATCATTACTAGAAAGGCGTTTTTCGTTGGGACGGAATCTTCTTACGAAATTCCAATTACTAACTTTCTCCTCCGAATGCGAAAATATTTTGTTGACACCGACCTACATATGGAGGAACGATCACCACGAAAAAATAATGGAAATCAGAGCTCGTACGGAAAGATATAGGTGTTCATTCTTTCCGCGCGCTATACGAGACTGTAATAGAGAATTGTGAAGGTGGTTGGATGAACCCACTGCCAGGCACTTTAATGGGATCTGCAGAGTATCGATGTAGATGTAGAACGACTACCTTAACATAGTTTGTTTTTCTGATAACTTTTCACATCTCCGAGAGAGTAAACAGGCGTAATATCCAGATCTGTGGTCTGAGAACGCACATAACGTGGCGTAACAGATAAGGTACAGACCGAAACTGACTGTGACAGTTAGTGGACCGATCTTTCAGCTGAGCTTATCACTGTCGCTATAGTTTATATGCAGGTGCTGGAACTCTACTTCGTACATCAGTTACAGGAATGTTACACGATTGTTTCAGCAAGATGGTGCAATGGCACACTGGGGGTTTATTTGTTTGCCAGTTCTCGGATGGAAGCTTACCGGGTAGATGGACATGTACAGACGCTCCACCGTCTCAGCCACTATGTTCTCCAGGCGTAACGCTTCTTGACTTCTTTTGCGGACGTTACCTTCGGAATAAAGTGTTCCGTTCACCGGTTCCTGATGTGCAGACGCTGACGCCACGCATACGAGATACTGTAGAGACATTCACACCAGAGATGTTGGTAAAGGCCGGCCGAAGTGGCCGTGCGGTTAAAGGCGCTGCAGTCTGGAACCGCAAGACCGCTACGGTCGCAGGTTCGAATCCTGCCTCGGGCATGGATGTTTGTGATGTCCGTAGGTTAGTTAGGTTTAACTAGTTCTAAGTTCTAGGGGACTAATGACCTCAGAAGTTGAGTCCCATAGTGCTCAGAGCCATTTGAACCATTTTTTTGTTGGTAAAGACTTGGAGAGAACCTGAGTTCCGCCTAGTCATTTCTGTGGGCTCCAGACAAAGCACATATGGAAGTGTACCATAAAAGATAAATATTTAAATTTGTGAGATGCCATTCGTGTCAAACCGCATAGCTGATCTTAAATGGTTCAAATGGCTCTAAGCACTATGGGACTTAACATCTGAGATCATCAGTCCCCTAGACTTACAACTACTTAAACCTAACTAACCTAAGGACATCACACACATCCATTCCCGAGGTAGGATTCGAACCTGCGACCGTAGTAGCAGCGCGATTCCGGACTGAAGCGCCTAGAACCGCTCGGCCACAACGGCTGGCATAGCTGTTCTTAACATAGTTCCTTAGTTATGAATTATTTAATTAAAGACTATGTACTCACCCTGTACCTTTGTTGATTTTTACAATACTTTTTCCACCATTTGCGTTTTTGGGCGTTTAAAGTTTTGGACGTTTGTATCGGACATGGAATTGTAGCGTTAAAAACGTCACGTTTATTACAATAAGGCCTTATTTGAACCATAAACGGCCATAAACACTGAACTAAACTACAAGTTATAGGTATATACGAAGTCTCCACGCAGGCAAAATGATTCAGAAGAGCAAAACTTCATAATATACTTATTAAAGTTCTAAACACAATAGGGCTACATCAAAATACTAGTTTAACTTCTACTGAAATATTTATCACACTTGTAGTACAGTTCACATGTTCAAGACACGTAAGAACACTGTTGCAGAGGCAACGAAAAAAACACGCCAAATTGAGAAGCACGCAAAATCTCCAAGTCTGGCTAAGTTTCACGGAAGCTCGAAATTCAGTGCGGACGCCAATGCGAGATGCTCTTAATAGTTTCCACAATGAAACATTGTCTCGAAATATGGTAGAAGACAGCCGGCCGGTGCGACCGAGCGGTTCTAGGCGCTACAGTCTGGAACCGCGCGACCGCTACGGGCGCAGGTTCCAATCCTGCCTCCGGCATGGATGTGTGTGATGTCCTTAAGTTAGTTAGGTGTAAGTAGTTCTAAGTTTTAGGGGATTGATGGCCTCAGATGTTAAGTCCCATAATGCTCAGAGCCATTTGAACCATTTATGGTAGAAGACACAAAGAGATTCTGGTCGTGTGTAAAGTACACCAGCGGCAAGAAACAGTCAATAGCGTCACTGCGCGATAGCTATGGAAATGTTACCGATGTTGGTGCCACTAAAGCGGAGTTACTAAATACATTTTTCCTTAATTCCTTCACAAAAGAAAACGAAGTAAATATTCCAGAATTCGAAACCAAAAAAGCTGTTAACATGAGTGACATAAAAGTAGATATCTTAGGTGTTGCGAAACGACTCAAATCACTTAAGAAAGGCAAGTCTTCCGGTCCAGATGGTATACCAATCAGGTTCCTTTCAGAGTATGCAGACAAAATAGCGCCTTTCTTAGCAGTCATATACAACCGCTCACTGACGAAAGGTCTGTTCCCAGACTGGAAAGCAGCACAGGTCACACCAATATTCAAGAAAAGAAATAGGGGTAATCCATTGAATTACAGACGCATATTACTGACCTCAATTTGCAGTAGGATTTTGGAGCATATACTGTACTCGAACATTATTAATCTCCTGGAGGAAAATGACTTATTGATACAAAACCAACACGGATTCAGAAAATATCGTTCTTGTGCAACACGGCTTGCTCTTTATTCCCGTGAAGTAACGAGTGCTGTCGACAAGGGATCTCAGATCGATTCCATATTCCTAGGTTTCCAGAAGGCTTTTGATACCGTTCCTCACAAGCGACTATTAATCAAATTGCGTGCATATGGAGTATCGTCTCAGTTGTGTGACTGGATTCGTGAGTTCCTCTAAGAGAGGTCACAGTTCGTAGTGATAGACGGTAAATCATCGAGTAGAACAGAAGTGATATCTGGCGTTCCGCAAGGTAGTGTCCTAGGCCCTCTGCTGTTCCTGATTTACATAAATGATCTAAGTGATTATCTGAGTAGCCCCCTTAGATTCTTCGCAGATCACGCTTTAATTTACCGTCTAGTAAAATCATCAGCCGATCAATTCCAATAGCAAAATTATCTACAGAGGATTTCTGTATCGTGCAAAAAGTGGCAACTGTCACTAAACAAAGAAAAGTGCAAAGTCATTCACATGAGTACTAAGAGAAATCCGATAAATTTTGGGTATACGATAAATCGCACAAATCTAAGCGCTGTCAATTCGACTAAATACCTAGGAATTACAATTACGAGGAACTTAAATTGGAAAGACCACATAGATAATATTGTGGGGAAGGCGAAACAAAGACTGCGCTTTGTTGGCAGACAACTTAAAAGATGCGACAAACCCACTAAAGAGACAGCCTACATAACACTAGTCCGTCCTCTGCTGGAATACTGCTGTGCGGTATGGGATCCTTACCATGTAGGATTGACGGAGGACACCGAAAAAGTGCAAAGAAAGGCAGCTCGTTTCATGTTACCGTGTAATAGGGGTGAGAGTGTCACTGGTATGATACGCGAGTTGGGGTGGCAATCACTGAAACAAAGGCGGTTTTCTTGGCTGCGAGATCCATTTACGAAATTTTAATCACCAAATTTCTCTTCCGAATGCGAAAATATTTTGTTCACACCCACCTATTTAGGGAGAAATGATATAATAAAATAAGTGAAATCAGAGCTCGAACGGAAATATTTAGGTGTTCCTTTTTCCCACGCACCATTCGAGAGTGGAATGGTAGAGAAGTAGTATGAAAATGGTTCGATGAACCCTCTGCCAGGCACTTAAGTGTGAATTGCAGAGTAACCATGAAGATGTAGATCTTCATATGTGTCAATTTCTAAGAGAACAAACTGCTGAGATCATCGGTCGCTAGACTTACATACTACTTTAACTAGCTTAAATTAACTGATGCTAAGAACACCACACACACCCATGCCCGAGAGAGACTCGAACCTGCGGCGGGAGGGGCCGCACAGTCTAATACATGGCGCCTCAAACCGCGCGGCCCCGCCTGTCCAGTTTTATATGTCACAACTTTCATCGGCCAAACCGTCACAAATTTGGCGGTAAATTCGGTCTTCTTCGAAGGCTTCATTGATCACACAGTACTGTTTCCTGTTTGTCACTGAATGTTCTCGGAAAGAATGGTGTTTTCTCAAGCAAACTGTATAGTCACCTCTCGTTTTCGCCTAAAATTTTAAGATACCAACACTTGACGTATTTCTTAGAACTGAACACTTCTCACTCGTATCCCTGATTGTCATTTCAAAATGTCTGAGTCTTCCTGCGGAATCCTTCATGTTAATTCGCGTCACGGATACAAAGGACGTAAAAATATTTTTTGCAGTATCTATTTTGTATGGTACAAACAGAAATTTCTTTGTTTGGTACAATCCTAACTTATAGCTGTGGTAGTTTAACATTCTCATTGTAATGACTTGTACTGGATATCGTTGCAGCTTGCAATCTAGACAATAATATCAGCTGCACAAGTATCTAAAGATATAACAAAAATTTAATATTACTTACTTGCAAACAAAACACAAACTCCGAAGTTAAGTATAGGCAACGACCAACTCACTAGAACTTGTTCAAATGGTTCAAATGGCTCTGAGCACTATGGGACTCAACTGCTGAGGTCATTAGTCCCCTAGAACTTAGAACTAGTTAAACCTAACTAACCTAAGGACATCACAAACATCCATGCCCGAGGCAGGATTCGAACCTGCGACCGTAGCGGTCTCGCGGTTCCAGACTGCAGCGCCTTTAACCGCACGGCCACTTCGGCCGGCCTAGAACTTGTTGTCACTCGAAAACGAATTTTTGCTTTCATTCAAAATCACGTGAAAAGTTGTGTCCCTCCATAGTTCACACTACTATGGCGCGAAATGTGCTTCCGAGAGTCCTGGTGTGTAGAAACATGTTTTTTCCGATACAATCCACAGTCAAATACTACCCGACTTTTCCCTAAGGCTGTCGCAATTGTGCATTACGTTATATTTGACAGTTATTCATCGTAAAACTATGAACTGTCTGCCGAAGTTTCTGTAGCAATTAATAATATACATTCCAGAGCAAAGTTAGATGCAACAAGCTGAAGAGACTTTTTTTTACTTCTTTTTATCCTTATAGAACTACAACGATAACCCACGCATGCACGACAATATGTTACAACCAAATAACGGGGCACGTTACTCTGTCGAAGTCCGGAACCGCGCGACTGCTACGGTTTGCAGGTCCGAATCCTGCCTCGGGCATGGATGTGTGTGATGTCCTTAAGGGGCTCCGGAAAGGCTCAAAATCATGAAAAGTTCAATTTTTTACTTTTTTGCGTTTTCTGAATCTGCAGACTATTACCTTTTAATAGATATATAATTTATTCAATTCCGAAGACTACAACTATTTTTAAATTTTTTTTGAAATGTGTTCTACATGGGCGTGACTCACTGTGGCGCTGTTAAACTGCTGTCAAATGGTGTTATTATTAACGTCCGTGTTCATCAGGTACATTTTAGTGATGTGAGATAAAGTATGTGTTGTGGCTAACCTGTGATGGTTCGATATATATCGCTGGTGTGATTGTCGATTGTTTCATGTTTATTTACTCTGTCGTTATCTCGAAAATATTCGTAATTAATTCTGTTTCTTGAGTCTCTGTTTTGTTGAAGTATAATAATGAGTAAAAGTAAAGTTATTAGAAATCCTCTGAAGGCTTTTAAGAAAAGGAGAAATGTTGGAAAGCCAAAGGTATGTGTTATTACTGTAAACAATAAAGACGATGAAAAACCCCAACATAGCTTGTGTACCAAAGAAGAAGACAGTTGGTGTAAATATAACAAAGGATTGCTAACTGGTGAAGTGTACACTCATAAGCATAGTCTGCCTCATGCAATAATGGAGGTGATAAAACCTATTTTCAGAGACTTAGCAGCACCTGAACTGTTGAAAAAGTGTATTCACGGAAAAACTCGAAACCCCAATGATAGTGTAAATAGTGTTATATGGTCGAGAATCCCCAAGACTGTATTTGTTGGAATAGAAACACTTCACTTTGGTGTGTATGATGCTGTTGCGACTTTCAATGATGGCAACATTGTAAGGTGCAAGGTATTTAGAAATATGGGAATGAAGATAGGTTCTAACATGGTACGAGCGATGCTTGCTTTAGACAAGGAACGCCTTCGGGCTGCAGACAGGGCTACAGGGCTGTAAAGAGTCTAGAAATACAAGCAAGAGTAAACAGGAGGAGGAACAAGAGGAAGCTGGAGGAGGAGTTTTCAGAGGATGAAGATAATCCATCCTATGGACCCGGAATCCACTAAAAAGTTAATCCAATCTTTGTCGCTCGATTCCCAAAACTTTTATTTTCTCATACTAATTACATTATTTTCTAAGGATCTTCCAAACATATTTGTTTCAAACGTTCAGTAAATCTTACACAGTACATTCTGCATAATTTAACACAGCCTTTTTCCAAAAAACTGTATATTTTTGAGTATATAAATAAAAAATTGCAAAAAAATGTTGTGAATTTTCATTACAATTGAAAAAAAAATCATCTTTAATAACTGAACAAAATTTTTGTAAAATCCCTGTGTTAAGTTGTAGCCCATATGCCAATAAATAATCTGTAAAAAGTTCAACTTTCTACCTCAAATACTGTGTGAGGAAAGATGTAATTTATAAGCGTTATTTTAACATTGCAAGTATAGGTCGTTCCGGAGCCCCTTAAGTTAGTTCGGTTTAAGTAGTTCTAAGTTCTAGGGGACTGATGACCTAAGATGTTAAGCCCCATAGTGCTCAGAGCCATTTGAACCATTTTTTACTCTGTCAAGTTTAAGTTGTTGTAAACCTCCTGAAGTAACCTCAAAAGTTAGATAATTTCGGGTAACTGAATGTCCATGCGAGATATAAAACTGCGGTAGGATGAACTGACTCTCCATTTACTAACAGGTCGTTTCTTTTGTTTTGGAGTGGAGATAGGATAGACGCAAAAAAAGAGTAACCGGCTGATTGTAAGGAAGAGACTTGTTTCTCCGTCATTGACTGACACGGAAAATACTCGATCGTCTGTCTGACCGAGTGTGTATTATCGCATAAAGCCATAAAACAAAGAAGTCGTAATCCGTACTTAGTCACTAAGAAAATCTGTAAAAATGTCCTTAGCGCCAAAGAAGTTCCACGTAAACTTCGTTACATAAATTCCGAGACTTTGGCCACACACTTGCACAAAGTAGGAAGAAAGAACTGGTAGAAAATTATGCATATACTTCGAAGCACCCGCTAAACTTGAAATACTTCCGTCCAGACTTGCGTAAAATTTTGAGTTTAAATTATACAGCCGGAAGTTAAAAGTAGCGGAGGAAAGTGGGGCAGTCGTATCCGTGCGTGAGATCCGGGCCACATATTTTGTAAGTGAAACGGCACTTCTTCCCAGAATTAAAGGAAATAGAGTTACAACTTGTTCTCGAGGGACGGAAAATATGGAGAGCACGAAGAAGGTGAAACAAAGGACGAAAGTAATGTTCATCAGCCACGTAAGTCAGCAGGCCACAGTTCTCTTGACTTTCACGTTTAATTCTTTCTTTCCGGGAAGTTGGGCGTAAATATGTAAATGAGGTCAACCGCCCGGACGTATCGCTGTAATAGTCAAAACTGCGAGCAAAATATTTAAACCTGCAAACTTTGCCTCCTTTGTACGAGCCAAAACTCCTTAACAAAAGGTGGCAGTTTCTTGATTCACGGCGTAGCTGAAGGAATTTCGCTACGTGCGAAGTGTCTTTCTAATGTCGGACATTTATGCAAGAGAATCCTTCATAATACTGTTTCTTACTTAAACAAAAAAATGGAAAGAATTATTAGTTAAAGAGGAGCATTTAGGGGAAACTGAGGCAACGCTGGTGGGGAAAAGCGGAAGCGATAATAATATTTATTTTGCTATGGGAAATTGTATATTAGAGGTGTTATGCAATTATAATAAAAGCAATTTTTGCTCAACAGTATTCACTTTATCAAAAATGTAAAGTAGCATGTAACCTCTCTTTCAGTCTGTTCATACAGAATAAATATACTGGCTATCCTGAAAATAAACCTAAAAGAAAAAGAAATCTTTTTGGAAGCAATGAATCGGTCATAGTCTTGCAAAATGAATTCACATCACCGAATTTCTATGTTTCATGATGGCAGCTATGGAGCGTAAAGCGTAAGTGTTTTCTATTGATACAGGGAGATAATCCAGAACTGAATCAGAGCTGCGTGCTGCAATGATGATGATGATGATGATGATGATGATGATGATGTTAGTTTGTCGGACGCTCAACATCGTGGCCATCAGCGCCGTAAAAGTTCCAATCTTTCCTTTTGCCAGTCTTTCCACTACCCGAATGACGATGAGATGACGAGGACAACACAAACACCCAATCCCCGGGCAGAGAAAATCCCTGATTGGGAATCGAACCTGGCAACCCGTGATCCAGTGACAGTAACGCTAGCCACTAGACCACGAGCAGAGGACTGCATGATGCATTGACGACTGTTGATGTGACAATGTGATTATAGTCATTGTGATTTCCAGATGATTTCTCATGCCCGCGTTGGCAATGTTTAGTGAATGAAATATAATGCAGGAACAGTCCGGGACGAGAAAAGAGATCAGAAACTTCTGTGTGCCAGCCCAGGATTGGAACTCAAACTGGGAGGCTTACTTTTCTTTTGGAACTATTCTTACTTCTGGTTTATTCAAGGGTAAAACGCCATATGCCGCAGTACCGTCCTCAGTCCCTCTGCCTACTCTCCACACCCTGCTGAATATAGCCTGCACACCTTCGGCATTAACGGTACTCCACAAGACTGAGAATTATTTCATCTAGTAGATGACAACTATTATCACTAATAACGTACTGTACCACAAGGAGCGGTAAATATGTGGTTAAAAGAGTTATTGTCTCTTTCTTAAAAACAATCTCATCCCCTCTTTTTTTCTTTCGATTTATAAAAAAAATTGAAAAAAGCATATTTATTTCTGCTGACTGTGAACTAATAAATACTGGCAGTAGTTCACCTGCTATTGCTCCTGTCACAAATAATGTTAATAGTAGTAATCATAATATTACGTATTATGTGTAATCATCCCCGTTCTATCAACGGCATTAACAGAAAGATGCAGGAGCGAACAGAGTTTCGGTGCCCTGAAAACTGACCCTAAAAGGTTCAAGTGTCAGCAATGATCAACAGCTTGAAGGTGCAGAAGCACTGAAAACCACTGCATTACGACAAAAAATGTGTACCCATAGGACATGTACCTTTTAATTGAAAAATATATTGATCTCTCCACTGGTAAAAGATTCAGTCTGTAGGAGACTGTCAAGGGGAGGCGACTACAAAAAGAGACTGATAATGCAACAAAATGGTGACATTCTACGAGTCGGAGTGTAGGATGATGGAAGTCAGAATATGGTAGAGAACAAGGAAATCTGAAAAGTAAACGCAAAAGCTCAGTCTACATATAGTTGCGCTGAGTGAAGGGAAATGGACAGGAATTCTGGAAAGTCAAATGTAAGGTAGCATCAAGAGCAGCATAACATGGTATAAAGAGAGTAGGATTCGTAATGAATAGGAAGGTACGGCAAAGAGCGAATTACCATGGTCAGTTCAGTGACAGTGTTGTTCTCACCAGAAGCGATGTCGACCCAACTTCTGCAACGATAGTTCAAGTATTCGTGCCAACGTCACAAGCTGCAGCTGAAGAGATAGAGGATGTATATGGGGATAGTGAATGAGTAATTCAGTAAGTAAAAGGAGATGAAAATCTAAGTCATGAGTGATTCGAACGCTGTATTATGGTGAGGAATAGAAGACAGAGATAAGGAAGAATATGGGATCCATAAAAGGAATGAGAGAGGAGAAAGGCTAATTGAGTTCGGCAGTAAATACCAGATAGTAATAGCGAATACTCTGTTCAAGAATCACAGGAGGAGGAAGCGTACTTATAAAGCCCTAGGGAACACGAAAGAATTCCTACTGGATTACTTCATAGGCAGAGATTTCGAAATGCGATATTCGGTTGTAAGGCGTACCCAGTAGCAGTTATAGACACAGACCACAATTTAATAATGATGAAAATAAGGCTGAAGTTTAAGACGATCGCCAAGAAAATCAATGTACAAAAAAGAGATATACTAAAATACAGGGAGATAATAAAGTACATAAGAAGTTGTCTAAGGATGTAGATACTGCGATAGTAAATATCACATTAGGCAGTTTAGTTGAAGGGGAATGGGATTCTCTAATAAGTGGAGTCACTGAAGTTGGGCAGGAAGGGAACTGAGGAGAAACCTTGGATAACATAAAAAGTACTTAAATTTATTGAAGAAAGAATGGAGTACAAAAATGTTATTGAAACGTAATACAGCTATGTAAGTCACATAGTAGTGAAACAAAGAAGTACCGTGTTTGGATTGTTGCAAGTCACGTTATACACTCCTGGAAATTGAAATAAGAACACCGTGAATTCATTGTCCCAGGAAGGGGAAACTTTATTGACACATTCCTGGGGTCAGATACATCACATGATCACACTGACAGAACCACAGGCACATAGACACAGGCAACAGAGCATGCACAATGTCGGCACTAGTACAGTGTATATCCACCTTTCGCAGCAATGCAGGCTGCTATTCTCCCATGGAGACGATCGTAGAGATGCTGGATGTAGTCCTGTGGAACGGCTTGCCATGCCATTTCCACCTGGCGCCTCAGTTGGACCAGCGTTCGTGCCGGACGTGCAGACCGCGTGAGACGACGCTTCATCCAGTCCCAAACATGCTCAATGGGGGACAGATCCGGAGATCTTGCTGGCCAGGGTAGTTGACTTACACCTTCTAGAGCACGTTGGGTGGCACGGGATACATGCGGACGTGCATTGTCCTGTTGGAACAGCAAGTTCCCTTGCCGGTCTAGGAATGGTAGAACGAAGGGTTCGATGACGGTTTGGATGTACCGTGCACTAGTCAGTGTCCCCTCGACGATCACCAGTGGTGTACGGCCAGTGTAGGAGATCGCTCCCCACACCATGATGCCGGGTGTTGGCCCTGTGTGCCTCGGTCGTATGCAGTCTTGATTGTGGCGCTCACCTGCACGGCGCCAAACACGCATACGACCATCATTGGCACCAAGGCAGAAGCGACTCTCATCGCTGAAGACGACACGTCTCCATTCGTCCCTCCATTCACGCCTGTCGCGACACCACTGGAGGCGGGCTGCACGATGTTGGGGCGTGAGCGGAAGACGGCCTAACGGTGTGCGCGACCGTAGCCCAGCTTCATGGAGACGGTTGCGAATGGTCCTCGCCGATACCCCAGGAGCAACAGTGTCCCTAATTTGCTGGGAAGTGGCGGTGCGGTCCCCTACGGCACTGCGTAGGATCCTACGGTCTTGGCGTGCATCCGTGCGTCGCTGCGGTCCGGTCCCAGGTCGACGGGCACGTGCACCTTCCGCCGACCACTGGCGACAACATCGATGTACTGTGGAGACCTCACGCCCCACGTGTTGAGCAATTCGGCGGTACGTCCACCCGGCCTCCCGCATGCCCACTATACGCCCTCGCTCAAAGTCCGTCAACTGCACATACGGTTCACGTCCACGCTGTCGCGGCATGCTACCAGTGTTAAAGACTGCGATGGAGCTCCGTATGCCACGGCAAACTGGCTGACACTGACGGCGGCGGTGCACAAATGCTGCGCAGCTAGCGCCATTCGACGGCCAACACCGCGGTTCCTGGTGTGTCCGCTGTGCCGTGCGTGTGATCATTGCTTGTACAGCCCTCTCGCAGTGTCCGGAGCAAGTATGGTGGGTCTGACACACCGGTGTCAATGTGTTCTTTTTTCCATTTCCAGGAGTGTATGTTAATGACCTTACAGACAGTATTAATAGTAACCTCAGACTTTTCGCAGGTGATGCAGTTATCTGTAATGATGCATTGATTGAAAATAAGCAGCACATACATTCAATTAGATATTGATAAGATTCAAAATGGTGCAAAGATCTGTAACTTACTTTAAATCCTCAGAATCATAAAATTTTGCACTTTAGAAAACGAGAAACAAGATTACAATATCATTTAGTCACAGCTGGAATCTGTTAATCCATACAAATACATGGGTGTAACAATTTGTAGAGTTCTGAAATGGAATGACAGTACCGGCTCAGTCATACGTAAGGTAGGTGGCAGACTTCAGGTCATTGACAGAATACTAGGGAAATTGGATCATTCAAGTATTGGGATTACATAAAAGACAGTAGTGCAACACATCCTAGCATATTGCTCAAGAACGTAGGACCTGTGCCAAACAGGACTAACAAAGGATATTGAATGTATACAATGAGAGAATGCACGAACGTATCTCCAACTTCTTCTTCTGAAATCAAGAAAATTATACATTCACTCAAAAATAAAAGTCATCTGATTTTGACGACTAAAATTTTGTATCCATATAATAAGCCTAGTCTTAAATGAAATACGTACTGCATCTTTCTAGACATATTGAAATATGCCACTGTCAACCCCTGTTTAAGAAATTTAATGGGAGAGATGTAGGTAACTACCGACCTGTTTCACTGCGAACATGATTTTCCAAAGTTTTTGCCGGCCGGAGTGGCGGAGCGGTTCTAGGCGTTACAGTCTGGAACCGCGCGACCGCTACGGTTGCAGGTTCGAATCCTGCCTCGGGCAGGTATGTGTGTGATGGTCTTAGGTTAGTTAGGTTTAAGTAGTTCTAAGTTCTAGGGGACTGATTACCTCAGAAGTTAAGTCCCATAATGCTCAGAGCCATTTTGAACCAAAGATTTTTGAGAAGGTGATATATTCTAAAATAGTATCTCACCTGGGTAACAGTAACATCGTCAGCAAACCACAGTTGGTGTTTCAAAAGAGCTGTACTGCGAATGCCGTTTACATGCTCTCTCTCCAAGTTTTATAAGCATTGAATAATAAAATAGTGCCGGGTGGTATTTTCTGTGACCTGGCTGTGTGAAACAGTTTTCTTACAAAAATTGAAGTTTTATGGGATTGATGGTATAGCCAATCAATGAATAATGTAGTATCTAACCAAAAGAATTCAGAAAATTGTATTTAGTAACTGAACCAATGTAGTCTGAGGACATAACTCTGACTGATGAGAAATCACGTATGGGGTTACCCAATGCTCAGTCTTAGGTTCACTAGTCCCTCATATATGTAAATGATCCTCCGTCTAATATATAACAGTCAGAACTACTTCGTTTTGTAGATGACACTACCATTGCAATCAGTCCAAGCATACGTACAAAAAGAAAAGTAAAGGTAAATGATCATCACTAGATTTGTGCGACTGGTCTCCCCTCAGTTTTAAAAAGACACAACATATTCCGTTCTGCACATCTGGGGGTACTACACCAACGATAATTTTGAAATATGGTGAGAAAATAATAAAGAGAGTGGACACTCCGAAATTCTTAGGTGTCCATATTGATGAGAATATAAACTCAGAAAGCACCTTTTGAAACTAGTAAAACAACTTAGGTCAGCCAGATTTACAGTTAGTCATGCAATTCTTGGAGAGAATCAGTAAGGTTACATATTTTGCATATTTTCATTAAACAGTGCCATATGGAATAATGTTCTAGGGAAACTCATCCTTAAGAATAACATGTGGTGGTTACCCACGATCGTCTTGTAGACATCTGTTTAACGGGTTGGTCATTCTGACTTCTGCTTCACAGTAAATTTATTCCCTCATCAAGTTTGTTGTAAATAATCCACTGCAGTTAAAAAGGAAAAATAGAGTACATAATTACAGTACCAAAAGGAGAAATGACATTCATTACTCCACATTAAGTCTGTCTTTAGCAAAAATAGGGGCGGATGATACAGCAACTGAAATTTTTGATCAGTTACGCAGTGATACAAAATTCTTGACAGACAACAAAGTAAAATTTCAAAAAAATTGAAAAAGTTATCCCTTGACAACTGTTCCATGCCGCAGAGGGATTTCTGTTATTGTAATGTGTAAAGGGTGATGATTAGGAATTACTAACTCACGTCTGTATATCAACAAAAACTTACAAATGTTCACCATGTAGCCATATTTACAAATTAATTTGTGATGTGAATGTAAGATGACTTATTCCACATCATCAGCCAATCAGTCAGCAGCTGCCGACCGAGACACAAGCAGCAACAGGGAAGTAACCGACCGAGACACAAGCTGCAACAGGGAAGTAACCGATTTTGCTACATTTTACGAGTTCCTAACATGGAGAGAATTATATAGTTTCATTTGTGTACTTTGATAGTTTCGTTTCCTGAATTTCTGTGCGTTAATATAATGCATAGCAGACACAGTTCTCGACTTTTCGTTTGGTCGGAAAGTAAACGGATATTGTAACATATTTCAAGTTCCTCACCTGAGTGCTTTGGTCCTTTAGTTTTCGAATCTCTGTGTGTCAGTCTAATTTATTAGACACAGTTCTTGCGTTTTCGTCAGTGTCTACAGTAGAGGTCTGTAGCTCATGTCGACAGCCCTTTGTCTGTGTAGTGCAGTTTTCCATGGTCTTTAGCATGTATAGGGACTGTGACTGCTGTGTGTGGATAGGAGCCAAGTTGGTGACACAACACTCTCAGCTCCAGGCTGTGATGGCTTCGGGTACACAGCTTGAGAATGCAGAGGACGGGCATCACTGTTAACAGCTGGCAGTAGGATCCAACAGACGTCCAGCACGACTCACGTATCCGCCGATCGCTTCGCACCGCTGAGCAGCCTAGTTACTACTCACACTGAGGTTGGTACCTCACCTGTCGTCGACTAGCAGATCTCCTGGGGGCGTGGCAGGTGAAGAAAGAGGGGCCGCACATAAAGCCTCCTTGGCTAGTCTGACAAACAGGTTCCAGGTGCTGTCTGTGGCTGACTCTGTCCCTCAACCAGATGCAATCGCTTGTCCTGCTACAGAGAGAACCTCTCAGCTGCAAGATCCGGGCAGTCACAGAGAGCTGGGTTATTGGTAGTCGGGAGCTCCATTGTTATGCGCTTTACAGGACCCCTTAGGGACATGACTTCCAAGGAGGGGATTGAAGCCAATGTGCACTCCATGTGAGTACTAGGTGAAATAATTCCAGATGTGGAATGGAACCTTCTGGATGCCTTGAAGAGCACAGGGTGCAGCTGACTGTAGGTGGTGGCTCACATCGGTACCAATGATATATGTCGCTTTGGATTGGAAGAGACTCTCTGTGGTTTCGAGTGGCTATCAGAAGTGGTAAAGGCTGCCAGTCTTGCTTGCGAGATGAAAGCAGAGCTCACCATTTGCAGCATAGTCGACAGGACGGATTGCGGACTGCCGGTACAGAGTCGAGCGGAGGGTCGGGGAAACCCAAAAAGAGATTCAGTGCCGAAGGGTGCAGGTAGAACATAGGAAAATTTAGATTTAGAAACCACCAGTAGAAAATTGTACTCTGTCGTAGTCGTGTTAGGACAGTACTGGAGCTGCAGGCGCTAATAGAAAACACCGGTGCTCAAATCATTATTGGCACTGAAATCTGGCTAAACGCGGAGAGAAGTTCAGCCGAAACTTTTGCCAAGAACCTAACGGTATTCAGTAGGGATAGGTTCAACAGAGGTGGCTGTATCGTGTTTGTTGCTGTTAAAAGTAGTTCATCATATAGCGAAATTGGGGTAGATAGTTCTGGTGAGTTAGTATGACTAGAGGTCATTCTTGGCAACCGGAATAAAACAGTAATTGGATCCTTTTACCGACCTCCCTCAGATGATCCAGTTGGTGAAAGGTTAAAAGAAAACTTAAGTCAAATTTCAAACACATATCCGACTCGTTCAATTATAGTTGGTTGTGGCTTTAATTTACCCTCGATATGTGGGCGAAAACATGTGTTTAAATCTGGAGATATGCACAAAACATCATCCGAAATTGTGCTAAATACATTTTCTCAAAATTATTTCGAGCAGCTAGTTCATGAGCGTAAACGAATAGTAAACGGTTGTGAAGACACACTTGACCTCTTAACAACAAATAATCCTGAGCTTATAACGAGCATCAAAACGGTTAAAGGAATTAGTAAACACAGAGTTCTCGTAGCAAGAATGAATACCGTAACTCCTAAATACTCCAAAAATAGACGAAAAGTATACTTTTTCAGAAAAGCAGATAAAACCTCGCTTGTCGCCTTCCTGAGAGAAAATCTCCACTTCTTCAAAATTAACAATCTAAGTGTAGACCGGATGTGCCTTGGATTCAATGAAATATTAACGAAAGCTGATCCCCCTTGGTACACAAAACGGGTCAGAACACTTGGAGAAACAATGAAAATGCTTTCCAAATTTACACCAATGCAGAATCCCAAAAATTGGCGATCTTTTACAGGATCTCGAAATTTAGCACGGACTTCAGTGCGATATACTTATAATAGTCGCCACAACGAAACTTTGTCTCGAAACCTGGTAGAACATTCAAAGAGAGTCTCGTCGTATGTAAAGTATGCTAATGGTAAGACACAATCAATGCCTTCTCTGCGCGATAGCAATGGAAAAATTATCAGTGACAGTGCTGCTAAAGCAGAGTTACTAAACATGGCCTTCCGAAATTTTTTCACCAAAGAAGACGAGGTAAATTTTCCAGAATTCGAATTACGAACAGCTGCCAACATGAGTAACTGAGAAGTAGATGTTATCGGAGTAGTGAAGCAACTTAAATCACTTAATAAAAGCAAGTCTTCCGGACCAGACTGTATATCAGTCAGGTTCCTTTAAGATTATGCTGATGCAATAGCTTCATACTTAAAAAATCATATACTAACGCTCGCTCGCGGAAGGATGCGAACCCAAACACTTCAGTATTCAAGAATAGTAGTAGAAGTAACCCAATAAATTACAATCTCATATCATTAACGTCGATATGCAGCAGGATTGTGGAACATTTGCTGTGTTCGAACATTATGAATTACCTCGGAGAGAACGGTCTACTAACATGCAGTCACCACGGATATAGAAAATTTCTTTCTTGTGAAGCCCAACTAGCTCTTTACTCACATGACATGTTGAGCGCAATTGACAAAGGATTCCAAATTATTCCGTGTGTCTATGTTTCCAGAAGGCTTTTGACACCCTACCTTACAAGCGGCTTCTAATCAGATTGTGCGCTTATGGAATATTGTCACAGTTATGCGACTGGATGCGTGAGTTCCTGTCATCGGGTAAAACAGAAGTGATTTCTAGCGTTCCCAAGGTAGTGTTATGTGCCTTCTGCTATTTCTTTTCCATAGAAACGATTTAGGAAACAATCTGAGCAGCCGTCTTAGGTTTTTGCAGATGGCTGGAGGTTGATTCGGGGGAATGGACCAAACACCGAAGACATCGGTCCCATCGGATTAGGGAACGGTAGGGAAGTCGGCAGTGCCCTTTCAAAGGAACCGTCCCGGCATTTGCCTGAAGCGGTTTACAGAAATCACGGAAAACCTAAATCAGGATGACAGGACGCAGGTCTGAGCCGTCGTCCTCGCAAATGGGAATCCAGTGTGCTAACCATTACGCCATCTCAAAAAAATGGTTCAAATGGCTCTGAGCACTATGGTACTTAACATCTGAGGTCATCAGTCCCTTGACTTAGAACTACTTGAACCTAACTAACCTAAGGACATCACACACATCCGTGCCCGAGGAAGGATTCGAACCTGCGACCGTAGCAGTCGCGTTGTTCCAGACTGAAGCGCCTAGACCGCTCGGCCACACCAGCCGGCTGCGCCATCTCGCTCGATGGTTTTTGCAGATGATGCTGTCGTTCATCGTCCAGTAAAGTCATCAGAAGATCAAAACAAATTGTGAAACGATTTAGAGAGTACACCTGTGTAGTATGAAAATTGGCAATTGACCTTAATTAATAAAAAGTGTGAGGTCATCTGCATGACTGCTAAATTTCGGTTAAACGATAAATCGGTCAAATCTAAAGCCGTACATTCAACTAAATACGTAGGAACAACTTAAATCCGAAATGTCGTATGGAAAGCGAACCAAAACTGTAATTTATTGACAGAACACTTATGCAACAGATACACTATAGAGACAACCTCCACTACGCTTGTCCGTCGTGGTTTAGAGTACTGCTGCGCGGTTTGTGGGATCCTTAGCAGACAGGAATAATGGAGTGCATCGAGAACAAAGAAGAGCAATACTTTTTATTTTTTCGAGAAAGACATGATATGGGATTTGGTATGGACATAATTAAAACAAAGGCGTTCCTCGTTTCGGTGGAACCTTCTCACGAAATTTCAGTCACCAAAATCCTCCTCCGAAAGCCAAAATGTTTTATTGACGCCGCCCTCCACAGACAGAAACGGTCGTAATGGAAATTAGAGCTCGCACAGAAAGATATAGGAGTTGGTTTTTTCTGCTTGTTGCTCAAGAGTGGAATAATAGCGAATTATTGTGAAGGTCGTTCGATGAACCCTCTGCCAGGCACCAAAGTGTGAGTTGCAGAGTATCCATATAGATGTAGATGTAGACATAGATAACGATTCATCGTGGAAAATGATCCATGGAACATGAAACTAACTACATGGGCTGATGAACAAGGTCTGAGATTGATACTGAGTTTTTCCTTGACCTTGCGTGACGATGATGTGACGATGAATATTTGAAAGGAGCGGATGTTTATCTATAATGTCGATTGGTGGCAGCATTCTCGTATCGTATTTGTAGAAGCTTTTTGCATTTCGCATACTAAACAAGGGAAGTGACAAGGAAGGAGCAGTACGCCGCAATTCAAGTCTTTGTTCGTTTAAACCTTACAGCCCCTGATACCTACGAAAAGTCCCACGAAGCGTACGATGATAATGCATTACGTCGTACGACAGTGTTAGGGTGTTTCAAGGACTTCAAAGAAGGCCGGATTGTCCGTGTTAATCAAGGTCGAAGTGGCCGTGCGGTTAAAGGCGCTGCAGTCTGGAACCGCAAGACCGCTACGGTCGCAGGTTCGAATCCTGCCTCGGGCATGGATGTTTGTGATGTCCTTAGGTTAGTTAGGTTTAACTAGTTCTAAGTTCTAGGGGACTAATGACCTCAGCAGTTGAGTCCCATAGTGCTCAGAGCCATTTGAACCATAATCAAGGTCGCCCTGGTATTTCGGCTCCTGCTGTGACTGAAGTCAACATCAACACAGCTGCTGTAATTGCCCGTAAGGATCGGTGGATAACATTCCATGATTACATAAGCTCAGTGAAGTGTTGAGAATTTTGTATGGCACCATCTTTACAGTTATGCATGATTAGCTCCATAGGAGGCGTGTATGTGCCAGTTGGGTGCCATGTCTGTTGACTCCCGAACAAAAGGCTGTGCGCGTGCAAACAAAGCGTGAGATGCTGCGTCTTTTTGCTGATGGAGGGCAAGTGTTTGTGGAATCGCTGCATCATTATGATCCTGAAGGAACCAGCACTGTGTGGAAACCGCCAGGTTCTCCAACACCCAAGAAAGAGAAAATTGTTCCATCTGAAGGGAAAGTGATGGTAATCACATTTTTTGACTGTCATGAAATGATTTGCCTGCCTGCAATTCCCCCTAACACCACTGTTACAGTAGCATAATATGTGACAGTATTGGCTAAACTGAGGAAGCACTTTGCAAAGGAGCGCCCAGAACTTTCTTGGACTGGGTGGCGACTTCATCACGACAATGCGCAGCATCACATCGCAAATCAGGTCATGTAGTTTCTTGCTCAATTAAACATTACAAATATACCAAATCCGCCTTATAGCCCCGATTTTGCACCATCTTACTTTTTTCCGTTGCTAAAGTCAAAGCTTCGAGACATTTAACTTGTAAACACGGAAGCAATGGTCAGGAAGAGTGAGGCGTTTTCTGAAAGACCTGAAGAAGTATGGGCTGCGCCATGTGTTCGAGGACTGACGGGGACAGATTAAAAAGTGCATTCAAGGGATGGGAGTTCTTTGAAAAAGATTCTGTAAACACTGAAATGGAGTAATAAACATGTCGAAAAAGAATCAGTCTCATTCTTTGTTGATAAACCCTCATAACAAATTAGCTAACTATCTCGCGAAATCCCACTTAGAACGTTTCTAAAACCATCTTTGAGGGATGAATCTAGGAATATTCAACAATACTCTACAAACCACTGCAGGAGGTATCGCAAACACCAGAATAACTACAGCGCGAGCATAGGTGTTTGAGTAGTCACTTTCCGCTCTCCGTACGCGAGGATGCCGTAATAGCTGGTACCCAAGTCATGCATTTTTTCCCCTTTCCAAATGATGCAAGGCATCGGGTGCACCGATAGCACAATGAGACATTTAACCTACAGTTTGTGGAGGGTGTAATTAAGATCGTAGGTGGTTTTGTGGTGTGTTTTCACTCTACCGTGAACATGAATGTCGATTTCATCATTTCGACGATCAAGTGTTGCCCATCGTTCTACGCTTACATGTCGAGTGTCACGTGGGTACTTCCATCTTCGAAGTCAACAACGGCTGTGGTCGCATCGATGAAGACATACACTGATCCGCCAGAACGTCAGCTACGATGAATGACAGTCAGACACACGCAGAATGCATGTAGTATCAGTGAGCGTGCTGTCCATGTGTAGAATGGGGAATGCGCGAGATCTATCTGAGTTCGACTGAGGGCAGATTGTGATGACCCGGGGGCTCGGCACGAGCAATTCGGAAACTGCGCAACTTGTTATGTGTCGGAGGAGTGCTGTGGAGTGTGTCTTCAACATGTGGCGAAACCAAGATGAAGCCCAGTCCACACGTCGTGAGGTTGGGCGGTCATCCCTCATTACAGATGTCGAAGGTCGTGGACTGGGCAGACTGGTAAAACAGGACAAGAGGCGAGCTGTGGTGGAACTAACACCAGACTTTAGCGCTGGGCAGAGAGTAAGTGTGTCTGAACACGGGGCACCGAACACGCCTAACGATGGTACTCCACAGACTATGATCCACGCATGTGCCTATGTTAACACTACGACATCGGCAACTATGATTCATGTGGGCACGTGACCATCGGCACCAGACATCGACGCAATGACGGAGCATTGCATGGTCTGATTATTTCCGACACCTTCTTCATCATGTCGATGGGACAGCGCGAGTCCGTCGTCTTCCGGGGGAATAGCTCCTTAAAGCTCTGGAGAACATGCACAGTGACATCCATAGGTCCAGTGGAGTTCGTACGAGGGACCATGGCGGCCAAGGAGTATCCGTACACTGGTTGAAGACCACGTACACCCCTTCATGACTATCGTGTTTAATAAATGAAAAGCGCCCGTTTGATTTTGTTCTACAATATTACTTTTATTGTAAACCGGTTTTCGGCTTACAAGGCCATCTTCAGACATTTACTGAGTATTATCACCAAATAAGTTAAATGTTAGCAGACAACATTGGAAGAGAAGTAACACATCTAGACTGATATAGAAACATACAATAAGTAAAAAACATCTTTGCAATGAAAAAGTAAAAACTGAACTGTACATGAATAACAATGGAGTAGACAGGAAAACCTTTAGCACAAAATAGGAATAGCACGCCTACATAAGTTTCTATTAATAAACAAAACTAATAAAATAAAATAAAATTAGTACTAGACAACGCTTCATCAGGAGGTATGAAACATGGAGGGTGATACACGACAAATTAAAAGAAGAGACAGTTATCAATGCAAATACAGAATAACTAAGGAACTTAAGCAATATCAATAAGATAAACAGAAATAAATAAATGCAGGAAAATGGATGTGTTTGAGGGAACCTACAGTCTAAGAATGTGGTGGTACTGCATTTTAACATTAACATTATAATCAAAGCAGTGGCTGTGTAACAGTTTTCATTAAATAAACGAGAAAAGTAAAATCTGAACAGTATTTGATGAGACAACTACAAGGGGTGTTAAACATGGACAGTAATACCACTTAAAAGAAAGCCTTAACTATTGAAACTACAGTCTATGTGGAATACAAAGACAACTTCAACAAAACAGAACAACTTAATGAATACAGGAAAATGGGAATATGTAGGAACAGAGAGTGGGGGAAGTAATGAACAACAAAGATGGTTATATGAAGTTTAGGAGAGGGGAAGTGTTGAGCTGTGTCTGGTCATTGAGGATGAGATCTGGACTGTGAGCAAGATGTTTGTTAATTTCCAGGGCTTCGAGCAGGTTGAGTTTATGGCCTTTGTTTGCTAAGTGAAGTACATGGGACACTGGCTGGTAGTTGTGACCCTCACTCACTACATGTTCAGCAAATGCAGAGTCTGAATTCTGCAACCTCCAGCTGCGTTCATGTTCAGCCAGCCTAGTTGATTTGTCTATGCCTGACTGACCAATGTAAAATTTGTCACAATCAGAACAGGTGATTTTGCATACCCCACTGTTGGCTAATAACTGGATCTTGTCTTTGCTATTAAAAACCCACTGGGCTGTCGTGTTCCTGACATAGTAGGAAACCATATACTTGCAAGATTTCAGTGCTTTGGCTACGATCTGTGATATCTGACCTAGAAATGGTAGTGTACACCATTTCTTACAGACAGTGGATGGGGAAGCAGGTGGGGCATAGAGGAGGGGTATAATTTTTCGTTTTTGTTTCCTGTGCAAGATGTGGTCAATAAGAACTGGATTGTAGCCATTGGCTGTGGCAAATAATTTTATTGTATCCAATTCTGCTTTAAAATCGTCTCTGGACATGGGGATAGATATGAGACGGTGTACCATTGAGTGGAAAGCTGCATGTTTGTGAGCTATGGGGTGTTGTGAGCAATAAGGTATTACTGTGTCTGTAGTTGTTGTTTTTCTGTAAATTTTGAAACAATGTGTGTGTGTGTGTGTGTGTGTGTGTGTGTGTGTGTGTGTGTGTGTGTGCTGATGTCAGTGGTGAGATATAAGAAGTTTATGGACTGTTTATGTTGATTGTTAAGGTTTTAGGTTCTTCAAGAATGTGTTGAGTTGTCTTGTAGTACCAGTTCACATACACAGGACATCATCTACATATCTAAACCAGTATTTTATGTTTGCACTCAAAGGTTCTGTTTTTAGAAAATTTTGTTCAAAATGGTCCATAAATCATGTTTCCCTACGGCAATGGTATTTTTCAGCAAGATAATGCCGGCCTCGGTGGTCGAGCGGTTCTAGGCCCTTCAGTCCGGAACCGCGCGACTGCTACGGTCGCAGGTTCGAATCCTGCCTCGGGTATGGATGTGTGTGATGTCCTTAGGTTAGTTAGGTTTAAGTAGTTCTAAGTTCTAGGGAACTGATGACCCCAGCAGTTAAGTCCCATAGTGCTCAGAGCCATTTGAACGATTTTTTTTACACAAAACAAAATACCAAACCTCAGGGCCGATTTGACTGGGCGTGGACACGACTCAGTTATTAAGGGGAAGGAGGATGGAACGGATTGTCTCACCATTCTTATCGTTCGTCGTATACTGCTGTCGGCGGCAGGCGCTGCGACGGTGCGGCGCGTCGCGTCGGAGCTGTGCTGCGCGGGTTGCCTGCCCTCAGCAATCGCGGCTTTGCGGGGGGCCCACGTACGATCTGCGCGTTGTCTGCCCATTGTCAGTGGAGTGGCCGAAGCTGTGCTGCCACGCTGTCGGAAGGCGGATGTTGGCGATGGGTGAAGGAGCGCCCATGTCCTCTCGCTTCCGCGATGTCTCCACGACTCCCCCTTTTCGCTTCTCATCCATCTGTCAGATCAACTCCTCTTCAAAACATTATTCCTTTCGGCTTTTTCATTGGCTGACGAAATTTTTAATGCCGCCCAATGACAGATCGCTGTTTCATTGCCACGCCTCTCCGTGCAGGGTGGAAATTTTCTATCCTGCGTGGGCTGGCGTGTGCCTCGTGAACTGGCATCTTTCTCACGATTTCATATTCTTAAAATGTTTTCCTGCATTCCGAGGCTGTTGGGAGAGCAGCTATCCAACACTTCTTTATGACCGCTCTCTTTGCGTGAGCCCTGGACAGACTCGTGTTTGCGCTCCGTCTCAAAATCTGCCGGAGTCCGTCATTTACAAGGAATGCCCTCATAGTCGAGTAAAACATCTTCTTAAGAATGCTGGTTTCTTTCAAATCTCCCTGCCCCGATTCCCCGCGCTTTTTGAATGCTCCTCCCTGTGCCCGAGGGGTGCTGGAATTGTCGGCACATACTTGTTTTCTAAGGCAGGTAAAATGACTGCGGCAAGGCCAGAGGAACTCGGCTGCTTTCGCGCGTACATTCTTGGCGTTCCGCCCTACTAGCTGCAGGTGTCCATTAGCTCTTGGCGTGCTTCTCGCTGTCAGACGGGCCCTTCGCATCGTGTCCCTTCTTGAGTGAGGCGAGGACGCTGGCTCGGCTGCCCGCTCTCTCTCACGGGAGCTCGTCCCAGTGGGTCCGGCCCGTTCCTCCTCCACGGCCGCTCGCGGCGACTTGGCGAAAGGGGCTGCAGTATTACGTTTTGGAAACAATACAACTGCTACTAGAGGGTAAAGGAGAGAACTATCTCAATAATTTCTACTTCCAGAGGTTTTACAGTTACAGACTCAACACACAGCGTTTTTTGACACTGGTTTAATACTGGGGTTTATGAACAATTCTAACTGCTTTATGTTATACACTATTGGCCATTAAAATTGCTACACCAAGAAGAAATGCAGATGATAAATGGGTATTCATTGGACAAATATATTATACTCGAACTGACATGTGATTACATTTTCACGCAATTTGGGTGCATAGATTCTGAGAAATCAGTATCCAGAACAACCACCTCTGGCAGTTATAACGGCCTTGATAGGCCTGGGCATTGAGTCAAACAGAGCTTGGATGGCGTATACAGGTACAGCTACCCATGCACCTTCAACACGATACCACAGTCCATCAAGAGAAGTGACTGACGTATTGTGACGAGCCAGTTGCTCAGCCACCATTGACCAGACATTTTCAATTGGTGAGAGATCTGGAGAATGTGCTGCCTAGGGCATTAGCCGAACATTTTCTGTATCCAGAAAGGTCGTGCATTATCCTGCTGAAATGTAGGGTTTCACAGGGATCGAATGAAGGGTAGAGCGCCGGGTCGTAACATATCTGAAATGTAACGTCCACTGTTCAAAGGGCCGTCAATGCGAACAAGAGGTGACCAAGACGTATAACCAATGGCACCCCATACCATCACGCCGAGTAATACGCCAGTATGGCGAAGACGAATACACGGTTCCAATGTGCGTTAACCCCGATGTCGCCAAACACGGATGCGACCATCATGGTGCTGTAAACAGAACCTGGATTCATCCGAAAAAATGACGTTTTGCCATTCGTGCACCCAGGTTCGTCGTTGAGTACACCATCGCAGGCGCTCCTGTCTGTGATGCAGCGTCAAGGGTAACCGCAGCCATTGTCTCCGAGCTGACAGTCCATGCTGCTGCATACGTCATCGAACTGTTCTTGCAGATGGTTGTTGTCTTACAAACGTCCCCATCTGTTAGGGATCGAGACGTGGCTGCACGATCCATTACAGCCATGCGCATAAGGTGCCTGGCATCTCGACTGCTAGTGATACGAAGCCGTTGGGATCCAGCACGGCGTTCCGTATTACTCTCCTGAACCCACCGATTCCATATTATGCTAACTGTCATTGTATCTCGACCAACGCGAGCAGCAATGTCGCGATACGATAAACCGCAATCGCGATAGGCTACAATCCGACCTTTATCAAAGTCGGAAACGTGATGGTACGCATTTCTCCTCCTTACACGAGGCATCACAACAACGTTTCACCAGGAAACGCCCGGTCAACTGCTGTTTGTGTATGAGAAATCGGTTGGATACTTTCCTCATGTTGCCACCGGCGCCAATCTTGTGTGAATGCTCTGAAAAGCTAATCATTTGCATATCACAGCATCTTCTTCCTGTCGGTTAAATTTCGCGTCTGTAGCACGTCATCTTCGTGGTGTAGCAATTTTAACGGCCAGTAGTGTACTATTACATACAAGTAATCTACAGAGTCATAGTATGCAGCTCTAGCGCAACACCAACACATAATTAATGTAGAGTAATGAAATTTCGAGAGTACATTTGCATAGGTTACATATTTAAGTGATCAACATTGCAAGATCACAGGTAAATGTAAACATGAGATAAGCAGTTGTAAATGTGAAAAGGTGGTACATTAATAACAAGTGCAACTACGAAAATATTGAATGAAAGCATGCAAACGTGTTGTACAGGTTCCGTATGTCAGTTTGTGTGATAAAGCTCCATGCCAGTTGCACTTGGATGCACTGGAGTTGTCGTCTGATGCCGGCCGAAGTGGCCGTGCGGTTAAAGGCGCTGCAGTCTGGAACCGCAAGACCGCTACGGTCGCAGGTTCGAATCCTGCCTCGGGCATGGATGTTTGTGGTGTCCTTAGGTTAGTTAGGTTTAACTAGTTCTAAGTTCTAGGGGACTAATAACCTCAGCAGTTGAGTCCCATAGTGCTCAGAGCCATTTGTCGTCTGATGATGTCCCACATGTTCTCGATGAGAGGCAGACCTGGTGATTGAGTAAGCCATATTGGGTTACAGCAACGGTTTGTTAGCAAACGTTATCCTGTTGAAAAATCCTCTTGGAATGCTGTTCATGGACGGAAGCACAACTGGTCGAGTCACCGGACTGACATACGAATTTGCAGCGAGGGTGGATGAGTTAACCATGAGAGTGCTCCTCCTGTCTTGTTGTCACAGTATTTTATCCTTTAGAGCGTAGTAATTGACTTTTACCTCTTTAGTGACAGACTGGAGGATTTAACAGTACTGATGTTAATGCCGTTTCAAATCATTACTACAGTTTGTTTTCTAAATTTCGAATAGCTCTTCCTTCATCCCAAGAGCTGCCCAACCATTACTCTTGGTTCTGTTGCCATTGTTTGTTCTGAGTGGAAACCAGTCGAAATGCCGCAGAAATAAGATTAAGTCTGAGCCAAATTTTCCGTCAACTCTGTCTGCCTTATAAATTTCTCGCCAATAATTCTTGGCGTAATTTCTGTTTGAATACTGTGATCGAGTCATTGTTTCTGATTCTGCGATACTGCAACGTTCTGCTGTCCATACTGGGTGTCCTAGGAGGAATGGTCGTCAGGGATATGACACGAACGATCATTCGAAGCAAAATAGTCTATTGAACTTGCACTCTAAAATGCATACCTTAAGTGCTATGAGCACTTCATCATCTTCAATACTGCGAATTAAATTTCTTCTGCCGCAAGTTCTTTACTGTCCATATTTTGAGAGGTAACGACATGGACCAAAACAATAACAAATGCCCAGTAAATGTGGGCACTACAGTGTATACCCTAAGATATATGAGCACTTGTTCACTACTGTGAAACAAATCTCTTCTACTTAACAAGTAGAAGAGATTTGTTTCACAGTAGTGAAGATTAACAAGTGCTCATAGCCCTTGAGGCTGAACTTTGGAGTCCTCTTTCACTGAACATTGTTCTTCTTTTGGTCTGTACTACCACCTCTCAGGATATAGATAGAAAATATCTTGCATTACAAAAGATGTACGTCACAGTATCGAAGATGAACAAGCCTTCATAGCTCTTAAGGTTTGCTCTTTATACCTCCTGTTTACTAGAGTGTTTCGCTTCGACTGGTCGTTCGTATCATATCTCTAAATATTCCTGGGATACCCTGTATAGTGAATAGTCAAGATATATTTAATAAAAACAACACCGTTATGTAGAATTTACTTCCCTGTGTCCAAAGATTCTATTACATTGTCTAATGAGGTGTTCTTTTATTTAGTTTTGAAACTCTGTGGGATTTTATTTTTACTTCAAGAATTTTGTTAGTGAACTGTACTGTTAATCGTAAATTCCCTTTAATCGTACATAAGAAATGTCATTAGGAAGTATTTAATTGCCATCTGAGAGTAAGAATCGCTAACTACCTGAAGAGGGTTCTGCGAGGTGTTACTTTACAAAAAACATTTATTGCTCGTTACTATAGGAGAAATACAATTTTGACGATAGTTTCATTATCCGATAAAATTGTGCTGCAGGAGAGTATTGAGTAAAAGTTTGCAAAGTATAATAGCCATATCACTAACTCTTTTGCATGTCATAGGCTGGAACACTGCAGTTCGCCCGTTATTCGCAGGACCTACTGGAGCCCAGCTCCAGAATCTCCGCTACAGCTCGCAGGAGATCTGCTAGCGAGCTTAGTAAAATATGAATTGACAAAGTTTCTTCTTTTTCGCCGTTGGCCTCGAGCTCCGCTTCGCTAACTTCGTTTCAGGTTTAGACGCTGTACCGAAGTTCGCAAGCAGGGCCGTCTGTTCCCCTCGTGGGCATAAATATACATCGAGACACACGGGATCTGGATGCATACACCGTCACGTACCACACCGTTCTCTCCTCTCTGTTGACTTGGGTTGTGGCCGTACTCTTTGCATTCAGAATAACCGTGTCAAAGAAACATACTACTACCGCACATTTAGAAGGTAGAGTGGCTAATTCTATATAAAACGAAGAACAAAAATAACGCCTATCTTTCTATGACTGTTACCAAACAGCTAAAACGGACACCAGGTAACTCAGTTTCAATTGCAGGTTGACTATCTAACGATTTATAGGGCCAAAAAATATTTGTTTTCAGTATTTTCTACAATTGTTGACCCAGTTCAAAAATTTAAATCATTAAGAGATACTGTCTTACGTTAAAGGCTTAGCACAACAAGCTAAGTATTAAAAATAGAAACTGCGTATTTGTTTTGAGGCACCGTAATAACGGCACACGAATTACCCATACTACATTCATCCAATATTTGAGAATGTGCGCACTTTGCGACCTCCAGCAAACTTTACACATTACTTTAACTTCTTTTCAAATTTTTTCTCGCTTATAGAAAAATGAAGAAAGTATAAAACAAAACTCACTATGCTAACAAAACAGTGACAGAAGCCCATCAAGAATCAAGAGATGGAATGATGTCAAATACTGAAGACAATCTACGTAGTAGACAAGAGACGGCTTATAAACTCATGAAACAACTCAACAAATGGGAAAAAGATTCTGCACGATACAACAGACAAAGAAATTTGGATAAAACACTGTCAAGGATTATGTATAGAAAACAATGATAAAATTGAACTAACGAAAATAGACCATGGAAAAGAACAAGATGACGAAATATTCCAAGGAGGCAGTATTACATTGAAAGACATACAAGAAGCTTTAAAGCAGATGAAGAATAGAAAAGCAACAGGACCTGATAACATTAATGCAGAACTTACCAAACGTGGAGGATTAATGTTAGGTCTGAGGCCGCTGCATTTATTATTTTAACGTTGGAAATGGACTTTTGAAGAGCGGCGAAATTAATGTATACAACTAGAAACCATTCTGAAAATTACAGAGAAATAAGTACGTTGGCCACTGACTATAAATTACATGCACAAACAATTAATCACAGAATGAAGAATGGTTTGCACCCTCTTGCTGGAGGGAGAAATGGCTTTAGAAAATGACGGTGATACACTAACAATATTACGCTAGTGCGGCAGATACCTGAAAAGAGGCAAGAATATAATCTAGAGACTCGTATCGCATTTTTGGGTTATAAAATGTTTTCGACAGAGTGAATAGGTATATGCTGTGGAGTATACTGGACAGATGAGGTTATCTCAAACATTTAATACAAGTGACACAAAGTTTGTATTTAAATAACTAAATTTTAATCAATACAAGCAGAGTCAGAATAGGACCAGTAGCAGTTAACAGAGCAGCTTGGTACAGGTGCATTCACTCATCCATTTTCTTTAATATATGTCGAAGACATTTTAAACAATACAAACACGAAGTTAATCCACAAATAAAATTAATTCCTAGAAATTTCAGTATTGTAATAAATAATTTACAAATAATTATACCAAACAGTTTTACAACAGACAGAGGATGATTTACAAGTTGATCATCAGTTGGACTTAACTGGCAAACTTTATAACTTGCACACACTAACAAATACATCCATAGTTATGACTCTTAAAGGAAAATATCCACTACGGTCTAAAATAATGCTAAATGGACAATCAGTTGAACAGGTATCTCACTTTCAGCTATTGGGATTTGATGTAATCTGTGAACATGATAATGATATCTCCGGTACGATAAACAGGTTTCAAATGATGTGTCGTACTTTATGCACAACGCAGAACAGGCACCCTTTTCACCAAACTAGAACACAGAGAATCAATAACGTTGGGATCTGATGACGGCCGTGGCCTGTGGCGACGCTACAATTCATCCTTGTATTCACAAAATCAGACCTGTTGGATGCAAGCTGTGTGAACACAGAACCTGTCGTCTTGGGGCACAGCATCATCACCTGGAAACCAATATTGTGCCATGAAGATGGACCTGATCGTTAAAATGGTCACATAATACTTGGCGGTAATATGTGCCCATGGAATATCAAGGTATGGCTGCCCAAATCATCACCGAACTCCTGGCCTGTTTCACTTTTGGGACGTAAACCCAGCCAAAAGTTGGAAACAGTATGTACTGTGGCTGGACTAAGCGCCTGCAACTCTCGCTTCCCGCGAAGCAGACCGGTAGAGCGGGCCCCGGACCGAGTAGGAGTCAGTCTGGCCGGTCGTCCCGGAAACACAGACGGTTCCCAGAGACCACCAGGAGGCGTCCACGGCGCCGCAAGAGGTCGCTACAGCCGCGGACCTCTTTCCTTCCGCTCGACACGTGATTTCAAATAGAGCCAGCCATATCCACGTGCCAAGCATTATTTAGGCTAGCGCAGGAGGAGAGGAAGTTCACGCCGAGCGAGCCCACTGGTGTCATCGTAGCCGCCGCGTCATCGTAGCCGCCGCGTCATCGTCCACCGCCGCCAGCGTACCGGAGCCATCCTCGCAGGGCCTCTACTCGTCCTCGGACTCAGGTGACGTCAACGTGGACTCCGCGCCGCTCTTCACGAGACGCCCGGGGCTTGGTTTGATGATGTTATATGCTTACTACAGACAGTTTATGTTTGGAAGAATCTCTGATTTAGTTATTGGTGGGCTTGGAGGATCAGTCCTACCTCACGAATATTGTTTTGTAAATTTTGAAGAAAGACTTTAGTTTAAATAAAACAGCTATAACTCACTCTGAGATTTTCCTATCCGCAGACGGCGGATATATTAGTATGTAAGAAGACTCATGCGATAAAGTGACATTCTTCTATTGCTCCATAGTCCAGGCTTTATGACTTCAGTACCACGTTTCCCTGTGACCGGCATTTGCATCACTGTTGAATGGTTTTGGAATTCCAGCTCACCCTGTAATTCTCTGCGTCTGGAACTTATAACAATACCTCCACATACAGTTAATTAGTTCAAAATTTACCACGTCGAGCACTCAAAGTATGATCTTTTTATTGCGCATCTAAAAGGTCTTTAATGTGGCAGGTATTGCTACATCAATTGCTTACAGTCACTGAAGAAAATTAACAATAATACCACTTATCTTGTATTTGTAATCTAACGACGATCTCGCTCTGACTTTGGCTCGTAATTAAAATTGTTGTCTAGGTGTCATGACTATCGCTGTTGCTGCGAAAGGCACTCGGATGTTAATTACGCCGGCTTGAAGAACTTACGAAGACAATCTTTCACAAAAATTCGCATTTATTAAACTTCTTATGCTTTCGCATGTTCAAAACATTACTTCACCGTACAATTTCGCAGCCGTTACTGCGCTTAATAAAACTCACAACTTTTTTTGTTGTCCACAACTCAGACGCATCTTTTCATTTCCAACACAAAGTCAAGACTGTTCATATTATTCAACACAAAAAACTTGACTACTCTGTACACTTTCGCGCCAAAAGACACAAGCCAGCCTCAAAGATAACAATAAGTACAAAGATATTCACACTAGATATTATATCGATTTCAACACCTCAAAATATCGACGTACATACATATAAAAATGAAACAAATTTGAATAGAGTGAAAAATATGACACATTACGTAGAAAAATATTCATTAATCTATGGTATCGAAAAACTGGGTTGGCGTGTGGTAATGGTATCGCAAGTAAAGAACCATTACAAACTCCTCTCATGTTTTTTTGGTGCTGACAGGATTCCCGAGTGCGACATTCAGTTCTGCAGTGACTCCTGCAGCTGCCTTGTTTTTCGTCACAATCCTCTTCAAACTCCGTCAGTCACGATCACTAGAAACACATTTTCGTCCGCGTTGTGACTTAGTGGATCATGTTTTCACGCTCTCTTTGTATGCGGTTCCTGTTGAAACACCAAACACTTTTGCTGCTTTGGCTACGTAAGGACTCGTCATACTAGTACCAACAGCGTAGGTTCGAATTCACTTGCCTCTGACATAATGAACCTCAACTACTCAGAACACTTTCCTGATCGCGACTGGCGCTTGCAATGTATGTAGGACATTGGACTTTACACATGAGCCGTTCGTGGTTCAAATACAACAACACAACTTGCAGGCTTGACTAGCATCTCCATTTATAACGTTCATGACTAGAACATTAGCTACAGTTTAATTGTTATTTAGGGACTGAAATTTTTGCACTAACAGGTTTGAGGGACTCATCTCCATCTTCACGTGTATCTATAAATAGCGCGTAGAAGCGTCTATGTCGAAGGTAACTTGCACATCTGTCTCACATGGCTCATCAAATTGGCTACCCAATTGCAACGAGTATCTTTCAGCTATAAATACTCCTACAGATGGGGCCGAAACCTGTCTAAAGTCTTCATTCAATAAATAACTGTACATCTGTAGCGGATATTTTAATCATGAACATAACATAACAATGATGAATGTCGCACAAACAAAAATTTATCTCTATTTATGTTCATGCATGCTTTTCTCGCAGTGTTTCCGTATTTTGGTCTAGACCCTGAACATCGCAGCCAGGGCCCATAACTTGAGGTGTGACTGCCTGCTTCAACGTCTCTCTTTGCTTCACAGAAATGAACGAACGTACTGAACTGTCAGACAGCGATGTGCCAGCAGCGAAGCTGCAACAGAAATACACCCATAGAAAAAAACAGTGTTACAGCATTTGCGTGACATCACTTGTGCAACTTCGTATTGGGGAGACGATTGGTTTCCTGCTCTATGTTTATTAAGATTATTTGCTTGATTCTTTCTCGTTTGTACCTATAATAATCAAACACACCCTACAGGGGGTAGTAATATTGACCTGAAACAATAACATTGTGTGTAATGACAACATACGAACATCGTAATACTGTTACTGTCATATTAAGGGCATATACACTACTAGCCATTAAAATTGCTACACCAAGAAGAAATGCAGAAGATAAACGGGTATTCATTGGACAAACATATTATACTATAACTGACATGTGATTACATTTTCACGCAATTTGTGTGCATCGATCCTGAGAAATCAGTACCCAGAACAACCACCTCTAGCCGTAATAACGGCCTTGATACGCCTGGGCATTGAGCCAAACAGATCTTGGATGGCGTGTACAGGTACAGCTGCTCATGCAGCTTCAACGCGATACCACACTTCATCAAGAGTAGTGACTGGCGTATTGTGACGAGCCAGTTGCTCGACCACCATTGACCAGACGTTTTCAGTTGGTGAGAGATCTGGAGAATGTGCTGGCCTGGGCAACAGTCGAACACTTTCTGTATCCAGAAAGGCCCGTACAGGACCTGCAACATGCGGCCGTGCATTATCCTGCTGAATGTAGGGTTTTGCAGGGATCGAATGAAGGGTAGATCCACGGGTCGTAACACATCTGAAATGTAACGTCCACTGTTCACAGTGCCGTCAATCCGAACAAGAGGTGACCGAGACGTGTAACCGATGGCACCCCATACCATCACACCGGGTGATACGCCAGTATGGCGATGACGAATACACGGTTCCAATGTGCGTTCACCGCGATGTCGCCAAACACGGATGCGACCATCATGATGCTGTAAACAGAACCTGGATTCATGCGAAAAAGTGACGTTTTGCAATTCGTGCACCCAGGTTCGTCGTTGAGTGCACCATCGCAGGCGGTCCTGTCTGTGATGCAGCGTCAAGCGTAACCGCAGCCATGCTCTCCGAGCTGATAGTCCATGCTGCTGCAAACGTCTTCGAACTGTTCGTGCACATGGTTGTTGTCTTGCAGACGTCCCCATATGTTGACTCAGAGATCGAGACGTGGCTGCACGCTCCGTTACAGCCATGCGCATAAGGTGCATGTCATTTCCACTGCTAGTAATAGGAGGCCATTGGGATCCAGCACGGCGATCCGTATTATCCTCCTGAACCCACCGATTCCATATTCTGCTAACAGTCATTGGATCTCGACCAACGCGAGCAGCAATGTCGCCATACGATAAACAGCAATCGCGATAGGCTTCAATCCGACCTTTATCAAAGTCGGAAACGTGATGGTACGCATTTCTCCTCCTTACACGAGGCATCACAACAACGTTTCACCAGGTAACGCCGGTCAACTGCTGTAGGTGTATGAGAAATCGGTTGGAAACTTTCCTCATGTCAGCACGTTGTAGGTGTCGCCACCGGCGCCAACCTTGTGTGAATGGTCTGAAAAGCTAATAATTTGCATATCACAGCATCTTCTTCCTGTCGGTTAAATTTCTCGTCTGTAGCACGTCATCTTCGTGGTGTAGCAATTTTAATGGACAGTAGTGTACGCATACTTCTGTGGATTCTGTCTAGTATCTAGCGCTTACAGTGTAATTACAGGCCTGCTATGGACGCGAGGCCAGTGCTGGACGTGTTTTCTAGGGCGCCGTGGCGTCGTGAACTACTTAGCGGCGGGCGGCGAGGTGTTCTAGTCGGCGCCTGCCCCCGCCCGCTAACTCGAGGCCAGGAGACAATCTACTCCCCCGCTGCGCACGACCCCTGCTGTCCGCAAACACTCCGAGACAGTTACAGCACGAGGACTCGTCTTAATGACATGGTAGCAGTGGCGACGAATCCGGGGCGTCCATAAAGTTCCATTAACTTCTCAGAAAATGATGACTCGGAAACTATAAGAAATAGAGAATTGTGGTTTTGTCATACCTGTCATGTTTTGTTTTTTACTGGATAAAACTGGCCACGCTTCGCTGATGGTCACTCTGGTAAGAAATGAATAGGGAAAGTACTCTGGTCAGCTAGAACATTACCGACCTACTATCGATATAAACCTATCCAGGCGATAGCAGCGTAGTTGGCGGGGAATTCCTGCTGGTCAGACACACGCATGCTGCTTGTAGTATGACTGAGCGTGCTGTCTGTCTGTAGAATGGGGAAGGCGCGCGATCTGTCTGAGAATGACCGAGGGCAGATATAATGGCCAGAGAGGCTCGGCACGGGCATTTGGATAACTTCACGACCTGTCAGATGTTCTAGAAGTGAGTGCCTTCAATATGGAGACGGAACCATGACGAAACCACGTACAGACGTCGCGGCGTTCGGCGGTCATCCCTTATTACAGATGTCGGATGTCTTGAGCTGTGCAGACTGATAAAATAGCGTAGGCAGCGAAATGTGGTGCAACTAACATCAGACTTTAATGCTGGTCAGAGCATAAACGTGTCTGAGCACACACTGCACCGAACACTCCTATCGCTGGGCTTCGGCGGCCGACGAGCCAGGCATGTGACAATGTTAACACCACGACATCGGGAAGTACGACTGAAATGTGCATGTGAGCTTCAGCACCGGACGTTGGCGCAGTGGGAGAGAGTTGTACGGTCTGATGAATCCCAATACCTTCTTCATCCTGCCAATGGGAGGGCGCGAATCTATCGTTTTCCAGATGAACAGCTTCTTGATACCAGTAGTGCGGGACGCAAACAAGCTGGCGGCGGCTCCATCATGCTCTGAGGAACATTCACGTGGACATCCATGGGTCCAGTGGAACTCGTGCAAGGTACCATGATGGCCAATGGGTATCGTACATTGGTTGAAGACCACGTACACCCCATCATGAGGGTCATGTTTCCAGATAGCAGTGGCATTTTTCGATAAGATAATACGCCATGTCACAAGTCCAGCCGCCTGGAGTGGCCGAGTGGTTCTAGGAGCTTCAGTCTGGAACCGCGCGACCGCTACGGTCGCAGGTTCGAATCCTGCCTCGGGCATGGATGTGTGATGTCCTTAGTTAGGATTAAGTAGTTCTAAGTTCTAGGGGACTGATGACCTCAGATGTTAAGTCCCATAATGCTCAGAGCCATTCGAACCATCGCAAGGCCAGGATTGTAATGAAGTAGTTCGAGGAACGCAGTAATGTGCTGCCCCCCCCCCACTCCCCCCCCCTCCTCCCCTCCCCCAACTCGCTAGATCTGAACCCGATCGAACAAATCATTCCTGTTTCTTTTCTCTTTGACGAGAGCACTTTTGGTCAGACGGTTTTAACCATGGTGTGATTACATGTATTTCATGTAAATTTTATTTCCGGTGAAGACTACCACAGTGCAATCGAAAACATGGTCAGTTGACAAAAATTTTGTGCAACCAGTGTGGCTGTATATACATCCTGTAATTAAATAAGGTGTGATTGCTAGGTTACAGCCAATCAAAATGTTTAAAATTTCAACATCTAGGATGTGATTGAACGTGGTGTCAGAGCTCATCGCCCCTCCCCCTCTTCCCAGAATTTACGGAAGGTAGGTGGCTTGTGTGTATATGCAGACGTATCAGATCCTTCCAACGACCTACCAAGGCCTCAGTGCTTCCATGCCACAACCCATCGTCGCTGTTATCCGTGCCAAAAGTGGACATATCGGGTATTGGCGTGCCAGAATGTTCGGGCTGATTGGTTTAAATAAAAGTATTCTAGCCAACATAGACTCACTGAGAAAACACATCAACCAATTCAATACCCTGCATTGCGTTGCTGTGATGTGAAATGAAACTAAAGGAAGGAAAAAAGATGTTTTCTCAGAAAATCATTTTTTATTGTAAAGCTACAGGTCTGGCTACATTTCAGTTCAGAAATTTACTCATATTTCGTAGTTTTGGGATAGATAATCATATCACTTCCCAGATAACCGAATCACTTCGAACGATTGATTATGCACAGCAGTGTAAATGAAAACAACAACTTTTCTCTTCATCGTCTTATATAACTGGAAGGAAACGAAAGAAATGAAATCGATTTTTGAAAACAGATAATTAAATAACGTCCCAGGCAAAATAAGTGAACTGAATTGAATAAAACAACAGGAATGTAAGTAACTCTCATTTTGATATTTCAAACCAGATAACCAAATGACTTTTCAGGTATAAATCACGCGTATATTCGAATGCGTTTTTTGCGAGTTTTGCGAACACGAATAGGCCTGAGTTTTTATATATAAAGATGTAAGAGACGTCATGGCTGTCAAAATTTACTAATGTAAGGCGTGTTATGGCGGACAGGTAAAGAAAGAAACTTTATTGAATAGTAGTATTATGGTAACAAATGGTCGTTGTGTCTGGTGGGCACCAAGATGTAAGTCAGAACTCCGTACGGAGTAACACATATTGACGGCCAACCAAGAAAGTGGTCCTGCTGTAACCACTGGCAAGGACAACCCCAGAATAGCTAGCAGGCACTAAGCTGACTGTAACCGGCAGAAGCAGTACAAGTACATTCGAACCAGCCGGCATGTACTGGAAAAATTTCTCTCATAATAGCAAACAGCAGTGCCAACGGCCTTGCCGCAGCGGTAACACCGGTTCCCGTCAGATCACTCAAGTTAAGAGCTGTCGGCGCGGGTGACCATCCGGTCTGCCGAGTGCTGTTGGCAAACGGGGTGCACTTAGCTCTTGTAAGGCAACTCCCGTCTTGGAAATTGACATACGGCCGGGAGAGCGGTGTGCTGACTACATGCCCCTCCATATCCGCATCCAGTGACGCCTGTGGCTGAGGATGACGCGGCGGCCGGTCGGTACCGTTGGGCTTTCATAGCCTGTTCGGGAGGAGTTTTTAGTAAACTAGGCAGTAGTTGATAGTCTCTGTTTGTCGGAATATAGAGCTGAAAAATTGCTGCTTCGCACTTGTCTCCTATTATGAATAAGGAAACTGATTGTGTCCAGACGCAATGAGTAATAGTCGATAGTTTCTGTTTGTCAAGATATCAAAGGGCAAAAGTACTTGTCTCCAATAGTGATTCAGGTATTTGAGTATGTACTGTCACAACGACTTGGAAGCGGAGCCTTCGTCTCTGAAAGTGAAAGTTAGAATTCAGTGATTGGGAGTTGGTAGAAAGGCCCAATATATAGAGTTGTAGCGTGTAGTCATTCATTTGCAAAGTTATGGAGTGCAGTATCCCCCCTCCCCCTTAAGTACTGTTGAAGTTGACCTGCTGTCGATTCTGATGAGAATAAAGGCACTGAGCTGACCTCCCCTTCATAAACAAAATAGAACAATCATGAACGCAAGAGAAAACACAAAAGTACGTTCAAATTTTGGAGTACATAGGAACATAACCCAGACGTGACAGTTTTAAATTCACAACGTTTTATTACATCAAATAAATGGCGGTAACCGAAAAGTATTAATTACAAAGGCTGTTATAGCCGGACACAACGCGCCCGCAGGTCCCACGTTATGCCAACAGCGGCCGCCTGCCGTATCATGAAAATTCTGATTGCAGATTCATACCAGACATGTAACAACAAATATAATGATTTCACGAGGCCACAACCCGCCCCGGGCTTGAGATTCTAACACAATGACAATAACTATAATTAATAAAATATTTTCGTAAGAAAACATTCACGGTGTCAGTTAATGGCGTCGCAAAATTACTCAGCCATTATTTTTACGTGAAAAGGCAAACACAAACGACAGCAAACAATTAGTGAACGATTGCTGTGATGAACTGATGGTCAAATGATTGCAAATTTAAGATTATTAAACAGGAGTGTATTTTCGATGAATTCGACCGCTTAAGATATTCAACAAAATAGAAATAACACCAAATATTTAAAAGATGCTTTTCACACATATGAAAAAAAAACATGTTGAATAGCAACCAGGGCATGGACACTCCAAACTAACATAAGGCTAAACTCAGCGCTCTTAGCATCAGGACAAAACTCTGAAGAACTGACGCAAGAGCAATGAACAAAGTTTTACAGACTTATAGGTGCTGAATCAGTCCTACTCGTGACGAATCCTACTGCCGTTTCACCATTTTCTGCTGTTGTTGATGTTAACCTACATTTGTCTAACTATAAACCTTTATATTCTTTTTGTATGACTTCGCTGACCCCCACTGTATTTATTCTGAGCCATCAGTTTCAGCAAATTTTGTAAGATACAGTAGAAACGGTACGCTCGTTAGGGCCATGATGGTATTTGCAGTTAACTAATGTAAATAAAAAAGTACACAATAATGTGATTTTATTCCTAATGCCTCTTTAAGCTGCCTTCTCCGATCCCAGGTTCCCTAAAAAATGTTCAAACGTGTGTGAAATCTTATGGGACTTAACTGCTAAGGACATCAATCCCTAAGCTTTCACACTACTTAACCTAAATTATCCTAAGGACAAACACACACACACCCATGCCCGAGGGAGGACTCGAACCTCCGCCGGGACCAGCCGCACAGTCCATGACTGCAGCGCCCCAGACCGCTCGGCTAATTCCGCGCGGCCAGGTTCACTACCTCACATTCTTCATCGTCTGTGTCCTGTTAAACTTCTGCACGCTCTTAATGAAACAGCCTGTATTCTTTATACGGTCTATCGTATTCAAGAACTCGGCAGCCGAGAGAGTAAACATTTAGTTTCATAAGCTTGAGGTGCCAGGATCGAAACGCTGCCACTGATAGTTTTTTGTGAGTTATCTGCATCAATATACGATTATGTGCTTTGATATCCATGGTACTCCGCGAAATTCTCTGACGACAGAGAATCTGCTATGAAGCTTGTTTTGCAAGGGACACATTGGTAAAACCATGGACGTGCAAAATTTCGGCCTTCATTACAAGTGCTTCAACTAAATACCTAGGAATTTCAATTACGTACAACTTAAATTGGAAAAAACAGATTGAAAATGTTGTGGGGAAAGCAAACAGAAGACTGCGTTTTATTGGCAAAACACTTAGAAAATGAACAGATGTACTAAAGAGACTGCCTATATCCCGATACTACGCTTGGCCGTCCTCTTTTGGAGTATTGCTGCGCTGTGTGGGATCCTTACCAGATAGAATTAACGGAGTGCATCGAGAAAAGTCAAAGAAGAGCAGCACGTTTTTTACTATCACGAAACAGGGGGCAGAGTGTCTCTGGCATGATGCAGGGTTTGGACTGGACGTCATTAAAACAAAGGCTTTCTTCGTTGCGGTAGAATCTTCTCACGAAATTTCGATCAACAACTTTCTCCTCCGAGTGTGAAAATATTTTGTTGGCGCCGACCTGCATGTGGAGCAACGATCATCATAACAAAATAAGGGAAATTAAAGCACGCACGGAGAGATATAGGTGTTCGCTTTTCCGCGAGCTGTTAGAGACTGGAATAATAGAGAATTATGGTGAAGGTGGTTCGACGAACACTCTGCCAGGCACTTAAGTGTGATCTGCAGAGTATCCATGTGGATATAGATGCTCTACGCCACCATAATTATTATTTTCATTGTTTCTACCATCCTGATTCGTGCAGTGCTCCATAGGTTACATATTATACTCGTCACAAATGCAGATTCAGTAATATAAATAAAATTACTATACTGATTTGGTTGAAAGTTCTCGCGTATACTTCTTTTATTTCGTCTCCTTAAGAAACAGGCTTTTTTCCTTTTTTCAGGATAAAGACTAGTAAAATAATAGATGAAAGATTAAAAATAGATCATTTTCACGGTCATAGATCTGTTGTTAGAATTACGTGACCATGGAAAAGACCTACAGGCAGCGGGATTCCATCCAAAGACGTTGCACTTATGAAACACAGTGCTTACTCGCTCGTCTGCTAACTCAAATACTGACTGCGCCACGAGGAATATACACTGAAGAGCCAAGAAACTGGTACACCTGTCTAATATCTTGTACGGCCCATGCGAGCACGCAGAAGTGCGGCAACACGACGTTGCATAGACTAGACTAATGTCTGAAGTAGTCTGGAGGGAACTGACATCATGAATCCTACAGGGCTGTCCATAAATCCGTAAGAGTATGATGGGGTGAAGTCTCTTCTGAACAGCACGTTGCAAGGCATCCCAGATATGCTCAAGCGGAAGTGTTTAAGCTCAGAAGAGTGTTCCTGGAGCCAGTCTGTAGCAATTATGAGCGTGTGGGCTGTCGCACTGCCCTGCTGGAATTGCTCAAGTCTGTAGTGCCCAACAATCAAACAGGATGCTTACGTACGTTTCACCTGTCAGAGTCGTATCTAAAAGTATCAGGGGTCCCATATCACTCCAACTGTACGAGCATCACACCGTTACAGAGTCTCCACAGTTTGAACAGTCCCCTGCTGATATGCAGGGTCCGTGAATTCCTGAGGTTGTCTCCATACCCATACACGTCCATCCGCTCGATACAATTTGAAAGGAGACTAGTGCGACCAGGCAACATGTTTCCACAGTCATCAACAGTCCAATGTCGGTGTTGATGGGCACAGACGAGGGTTAAGGCTTTGTGTCGTTCAGTCATCCATATCAATGATGTTCCGTTGAATGGTTCGCTCGCTGACACCTGTTGATGGCCCAGCACTGAAATCTGCAGCAATTTGCGGGAGCGTTGCGCTCCTGTCGCGTTGAACGATTCTCTTGAGTCGGCACCGAGCGAGGTGGCGCAGTGGTTAGACACTGGACTCGCATTCGGGAGGACGACGGTTCAATCCCGCGTCCGGCCATCCTGATTTAGGTTTTCCGTGATTTCCCTAAATCACTCCAGGCAAATGCCGGGATGGTTCCTCTGAAAGGGCACGGCCGACTTCCTTCCCCATCCTTCCCTAATCCGATGAGACCGATGACCACGCTGTCTGGTCTCCTTCCCCAAGCCAACCAACCAACCTTGAGTCGGCCCCGTTCTTTCAGGGTCTTTCTCCGACGGCAGCGATGTCGGAAATTTGATGATTTAGCGGATTCCTGACATTCGTGGTACCCTCGTAAAATGGTCGTACGGGAAAATTCCCACCTTCATCGCTACCTCGGAGATGCTGCATCCCATCGCTCGTGGACCGACTATAATAACACGTTCAAACTCACTTAAATCTTGATGAACTGCCATTGTAGCAGCAGTAACCGATCTAACAACTGCGCCAGACACTTGTTGTCTTATATAAGAGTTGCCGATCGCAGCGTCGTATTCCGCCAGTTTACATATCTCTGTATTTGTATACGCATGCCTATACCAGTTTCTTTGACGCTTCAGTGTAAGAACGCCTACAATTTTCTCGAAAAAATTTTACATAGGTTGAATTTCTAGCCGTGCCCTGTCAAAATGACTCATATCGGTGAGGGGAAGTTCGTACCGTCGTCCTTTTGTTAGCTGACAGCAGCGGCGATGCTAGGCCGGCCGGGCAGAGCGAGTATCGGAGACTCCGATTGCCGCTGCGCACCGCCTAGAAAGCGAAGTGACCGCTGGAACAAACAACCGATGCCTCTGCTCAATCAGACACCTACACCGCCGGGCGTGTGTGCGAGCAGCTGCACAGGGGAGAAAAAAATAGGAGCTGTGTGGGCGAGGATGCCGTTACCAGACTGTGGGCGCGCCATTTCACAGACCAGCCGCGCCCTGGCCGCGTGCGTGCGTGCGTGTGAGTGTGCGGGAGTGCGCTTCCGAGCGTCACACGCACGCGTGGGCGAGCGTGTCGCTGATGGATGGCTGTTTGCCGGCGGAAAAAATCATTTGCCTTTTGCCGCGCTGAGTGGCGCGCGGTTCCGGGATTGTGCTGTGAATGTGTGTGTGTGTGTGTGTGTGTGTGTGTGAAATACGTCCCCGCGCTCGCAGGGGCGCAGTTTCCATTAGTCATCGGCGCGAGCAGTATTTATACCGCTGTGGAGTGCGCGTGGGTGGGTTTGATAATCCCGTCACGTCGCTGCTTTGTCGGGATAGGGAGGGGACACGAGGAGGGGGTCATTGGGTGGGAGGGAGGGGCGTGGCACCAGATGGAGCAGACGTCGGCGGCCAGAGGTCGCCATGGCGACGAGCTGCATCCTTATCCGTGGCGTTGCCTGACACCGAAATGAAATTTCTAAGATATGTCGGCACTGATCCAGGTCTAGCATTCGACACTGATTCGGATTCGGCATCCAGACCGCGTATCGACATGGAAGAAAAGTCAGATATACTCGGGCTTCATACCACAGCAACAGCTTGCTCTCGTGGAGAGCAGCGCCACAGCCGCCGCCGCGGGCATATCTCGTCGTTCCGTGTACTGACTGTCTCACACTTGCCCAGCAATTCTCCCTATTGTCTGAAGTTTTCGATACGTGCCACTGACAGCACTACCCGACCACAATATTGCTGCACCTGTCCACCCGTAGCTGTTACCGGACATACGTGGGTACGTTACTGCACAAAGTAGAGTGGTGACCAAGGAAAACACATCATATTGTGAATGGTTTCTAGACAGTTATGCCTAAATGTCAGACTTCAATAAGAATATAATAATTCCAGTCCCAAAGAAAGCAGGTGCTGCAAAATACTAACGCGAATTGTTTACAGACGAATGGAAAAACTGGTAGAAGCCAACCTCGGGGAAGATCAGTTTGCATTCCGTAGAAATACTGGAACACGTGATGCTGAGGGAATTAGATTAGGAAGTGAGACACTTAACGTAGTAAAGGAGTTTTGCTATTTGGGGAGCAAAATAACTGACGATGGTCGAAGTAGAGAGGATATAAAATGTAGACTGGCAATGGCAAGGAAAGCGTTTCTGAAGAAGAGAAATTTGATAATATCGAGTATAGAGTTAAGTGTCATGAAGTCGTTTTTGAAAGTAACTGTATGGAGTGTAGTCATATATGGAAGTGAAACATGGACGAAAAATAGTTTGGACAAGAAGAGAACAGAGGCTTTCGAAATGTGGTGCTACAGAAGAATGCTGAAGATTAGATGGGTAGATCACATAACTAATGAGGAGGTATTGAATAGAATTGGGGAGGAGGTTGTGGCACAACTTGACTAGAAGAAGGGATCGGTTGGTAGGACATGTTCTGAGGCATCAAGGGATCACCAATTTAGTATTGGAGGGCAGCGTGGAGGGTAAAAATCGTAGAGGGAGACCAAGAGATGAATACACTAAGCAGATTCAGAAGGATGTAGGTTGCAGTAGGTACTGGGAGATGAAGCAGCTTGCACAGGATAGAGTAGCATGGAGAGCTGCATCAAACCAGTCTCAGGACTGACGACCACAACAACAACAATGCCTGTATGTCAGGTTTTCAGCGTGTCCTCGTGAAGTACCCCGATAAATCTCACAATAAGTCGCCCAAAGCGCCGACACTACCAGTTGCAATAACATTGTGGTCGGCTAATAGAGTGATTAACCTTGCCCCAGGACCACTAGAAAGACAGGCCGTGGTGCATACGTGACACTGCAGATCCTACGAGCGCCAGCAGGCGTCTCCGATTGGGAGCGAGTAACTGTTTCAGACGAGTTTAACAATTCTTGTCTGTGCATTTAAATGCACGCAAGCTGTCGACAGCACACGACAAAGTTAAGACCATTAGTGAGTACCTCTTCAATTACATACAGATTTCCCGTGCGCCCTGCTCGGAGCTCAGCGTTCCCGAGATGTGGCGGACAATCCGACTAGTGTGACTCTAAATTTCGTTGCGAGGCCCGTATCTGTCATGAGTGCCGTCCTGCACGATCAGATGTCAAATCAGATCACTTCCTGGACTGTTTGTGCATGCTTACGACGACGTTAGCTATGCTCTTGACTCCGCCTCTAGCTATCCATTCACTCCGTCAACCATCGCCATCATCGTCGACAACAACAGGCTGTTTGTTCCGTTGGTCTCCGCGTCACTACCTGTGCGTTTGACGATAGTCGTACCTACGCCGGCTAGGGTAGAAATTCAAGGACCACAATATACACCTCTCTTTTTTTTTATCACCATTCTGTCATACCTCGGAGGTGTTATGCTTGTAGTCGCCTGAATTTGCAGTAGGTTTCATCTGCCTTGGTGGACGAAAATGAAAGTGAATTATACCTTGTAATTACGACAACGGTGCTAGTACGAAATCAGAAATAGGTGGAGCAGCACTCTCCCGAAATTCTGGGAGCAGTTTGGCGGATATTAATTTATATAACAATAAATAATATTTATTGAACAGCTTTAACCGTTTATTAATCACAGACTGGAAGTTAGCCGTCAGCTTATTAGTACTACCTTGCAAGCAAGTCGCTAACTGAAATTTGGAATTCTCTCTTTGCTTTTCTTTACTCCTTCACGTCAGCTTCTTTGCCTCTTGTTCTGGTGGTTAAGCTGAAGCAACTACATAGTGGTCCAATAAGGCGGTAATCTAACTCTGGCAACGGAATAACAACTTCGAAAGTGCTGGAAAGTGAACTGGAGGAGCGTCCGAAATGTTGCATATAATTCAATTCCGACGCTATTAAGTAGTGAAGGGACTTATTACGAGGGCAGTTCAATAAGTAATGCAACACATTTTTTTTCTCGGCCAATTTTGGTTGAAAAAACCGGAAATTTCTTGTGGAATATTTTCAAACATTCCCGCTTCGTCTCGTATAGTTTCATTGACTTCCGACAGGTGGCAGCGCTGTACGGAGCTGTTAAAATGGCGTCTGTAACGGATGTACGTTGCAAACAACGGGCAGTGATCGAGTTTCTTTTGGCGGAAAACCAGGGCATCTCAGATATTCATAGGCGCTTGCAGAATGTCTACGGTGATCTGGCAGTGGACAAAAGCACGGTGAGTCGTTGGGCAAAGCGTGTGTCCTCATCGCCGCAAGGTCAAGCAAGACTGTCTGATCTCCCGCGTGCGGGCCGGCCGTGCACAGCTGTGACTCCTGCAATGGCGGAGCAACTCAGTGCTCAACTTGACATCTCTGTTGGTAGTGCTGTCACAATTGTTCACCAGTTGGGATATTCAAAGGTTTGTTCCCGCTGGGTCCCTCGTTGTCTAACCGAACACCGTAAAGAGCAAAGGAGAACCATCTGTGCGGATTTGCTTGCTCGTCACGTGGCTGAGGGTGACAATTTCTTCTCAAAGATTGTTACAGGCGATGAAACATGGGTTCATCACTTCGAACCTGAAACAAAACGGCAATCAATGGAGTGGCGCCACACCCACTCCCCTACCAAGAAAAAGTTTATAAAGCCATACCCTCAGCCGGTAAAGTCATGGTTACAGTCTTCTGGGACGCTGAAGGGGTTATTCTGTTCGATGTCCTTCCCCATGGTCAAACGATCAACTCTGAAGTGTATTGTGCTACTCTTCAGAAATTGAAGAAACGACTTCAGCGTGTTCGTAGGCACAAAAATCAGAACGAACTTCTCCTTCTTCATGACAACGCAAGACCTCAGACAAGTCTTCGCACCCGAGAGGAGCTCACAAAACTTCAGTGGACTGTTCTTCCTCATGCACCCTACAGCCCCGATCTCGCACCGTCGGATTTCCATATGTTTGGCCCAATGAAGGACGCAATCCGTGGGACGCACTACGCGGATGATGAAGAAGTTATTGATGCAGTACGACGTTGGCTCCGACATCGACCAGTGGAATGGTACCGTGCAGGCATACAGGCCCTCATTTCAAGGTGGCGTAAGGCTGTAGCATTGAATGGAGATTACGTTGAAAAATAATGTTGTGTAGCTAAAGGATTGGGGAATAACCTGGTGTATTTCAGTGCTGAATAAAACAACCCCTCTTTCAGAAAAAAATGTGTTGCATTACTTATTGAACTGCCCTCGTACGTAACACCTACTTTTTCACGCTATTTAAGTTGTGGTGTAAGAAAAATCTCTGGAGTGTTAGCGAACTTAAAGCATAAACCGGGAACTGCTCCCGTAATTTGTTTCTTAGCCCTATGTCAAATGCTTCAACACACATTGACAGTTTGAGATTCATTTAAAATATCAAAAAGACACTCATTGTGCCGGCCGCGGTGGTCTCGCGGTTCTAGGCGCGCAGTCGGGAACCGTGCGACTGCTACGGTCGCAGGTTCGAATCCTGCCTCGGGCATGGATGTGTGTGATGTTCTTAGGTTAGTTAGGTTTAAGTAGTTCTAAGTTCTAGGGGACTGATGACCACAGCAGTTGAGTCCCATAGTGCTCAGAGCCATTTTTTTTTGACACTCATTGTGGAGGGATTGAGCTAATCGTTTGTGATAAAGGAAAGATATTACTCTCTCCCATTCGTCGCAATACACGGGGAAATATGCTTGTCTATTAATCACTGTCCGCTACGTTAAAACAATGGTGTCAAAGTGAGGAAGCAGCTATCCCTAACATGTAACTGAAAGCCCACGAAATTCTTACTAAATCACTGGCAATGCAATAACGACTCAAAACTCATTCCTAACATAAATGATCTCTTCCAAACGCAATTGAAAACGATAAATAATGAAACTAACATATTCTAATACCTTTCTCCCAAGACCAGACAGAAATGCTATGAAGAGCACATCCTATTGAGCTGAAAGTGATTCGTAGACTCCCTGCTAGCGAAACCCCTCCCCTGCTCTTAATAGTGGGGAAGAGAAGTTCTTGAGTCTGAAGTGACCAATCAAAAACTCTCGCTACTGTCGTAACTTTTTCAGCCTTGTCCGAGCCTCACTCCTTCTCTGCCGTTTCTACCACCACGCCGTACAGAGAATGGTTCCTCTGTGAAAATGTAGATGGAAGTGATTCGTTGTATCCTTCTTGGGGCCTGCTCTCTTCTGTCATGTTTGAAACAACGTTGACTAGTGAATGGTTTCTCTTTTCCAAGAGTAGTGGGGGGGGGGGGGGGGGGAGAGAGAGAGAGAGAGAGAGAGAGAGAGAGAGAGAGAGAGGGAGAGAGAGAGAGAGATTCGTTGAGTCTGAAACTCCCAACCAACACTCTCTCTCTTCGTGCCAGTTATGGTCCGTCCACATCCCCACTCTCTCTCTCTCTCTCTCTCTCTTTCATGCTATGGTAATTCTCAAACACTCACACAATCATCCAACGACAGTCACTCTGGAATCAAGGATAAAGGAAATTAAAATAGCATCCTTAGGGGTAACGAAACAGAATAGCTTGCTCCATTTTCTCTCCATAAAATTTAGCGTAACAGACTCAATTGCGGCACATTAAATAAGACGCACAGGTGACAAATAAAATCTCGTTATATGAAATAAACCGAAGGCCACTTATCAAGACAAATAATGGAGCTGTAGTTTGTTACAGCTACCGTACTAAAATACAGGAACCACTGTTTACAGCGGAAAACCCAGTATCACATAGCATAGAAACCGAGCCAGCAACTCGTTAGCAATACGAAAAATATCGCCGTTTCTCTTGATGCCCATTTTTCGACGATGGTTTTCCACAAATTTTGTAGCCGCATACAGAATTGTCTGTCTACAAATGCACCGTAATTTGCCTAATTGGTTGGCTAAAATTTCCTCCTAACCGTAACTCATCTCGAATTTCCCAGATCTTGCTGCCGACGACTGTTAATTGCAGAGAGTGTTATCAGTAATGGGACTATTCTCCCTCTTTTAATTCGGATTGACCGTTGTTTATTAATCGGATGACGTAGTATCTCCTCTATTTAAGTATGACGTGAATGTTATAATGACTTACTAAGCTCTGGAAAATTATTTTTTTCGTCCGTCTTGTAAAAATTTCCTTGTTCCATATCCAAACCGATAGAACAGAAACTCAATAATATTGGTAATAACTATTCTCCGTTATATAGCGTACAATGGATGTCGACTGGGAAAAGTGAGCCCTCCCTCACTACTACGAAGTTTTCAGGACGACACATCACCTCATTCAGACACAGCCTAGACTGCACTACGTATCCAAACCTGTAATTATGCTGTCTCACTGGCATTGCACCAAAGAGACGAATTTTATTAGATGATGAGAATTTAATTGTCTTGAACCTACGCCAGTGTTTTATATTTTACGTATTGGACATATTTCGGAAGAGGTCAGAAGTTTCAAGGCAGGTTCACTAATGACCTCATACAACTAGTTAATTCTATTTCAATTGAGAGATCTTGTTTCACAGTAAATCAAAAGACATTTCAGAAACTGTTTCATTAGCAAACGGAGTCATTACACAAAACCTAATATAATGTGACAGCCTTGATTTCATAGTTTTACAGCATAGATTAGCAATGAGTATAAATTACAAAAATCTTATTAACACTCATTCACATTGAAACAGGCAAAATCAAGTCATGCCAGAGATAGTCATGGAAGCAGGGAACGAGCCAGTATCTCGTAATTGGGACGTCACCACATAATGACATTGTCTGTCGAGTGAAGCTACGCATTCAGCAGAAAGGAGACTGCTACAGAAAACCAAGGGACGTTAGACAAGTATATCCCTTAGCTTGTAAGACATGTCACAAGAAACTCTCTCTTTCACAAAAGCACAAATCAAGGAACTTACACAGCAGTTAACACTCTGTGAAGTGAATATAGCAGAATAAGGACAACACATACAGTCATTACGAACGGAGCCTTTCCCTCGTATCATAGCCTCATACCAGCCAGCTCCCTTTGAATACCCCAACTCCCGAGGAAATGTGTAGATGCTGATACACTATGCAGGAAGATAATTTAAAAGTAGTAGGCGCAAGCCAGGAAGATTAGATACAGGCACAATCAGATGACAATGAGTATCAATTGTTTCTAATATAGTCTCAGTCTGAAACGCAAGGCTTAATTTGCAGTTCTACAAAGTGCGGACCTCATTGTTGTTCCTCCAGTGCTGAGAATGGAAATATTACGTCAAGCACATGACCCCATTTCATTATATTATGTATGGAAAATAACTGATTTCTAACACATGTGAGACTGGTTCCGATCTATCTTCCTACCACAGCTGCGCAAGGACACTCTGTGAGTGTTTTAGGAATTTGATGTTGAACCTACGGCCTGCAAGGTAAGAAGATACCATCTCACACATGCAGAGTTCTAAAGAGTGCAGGAGTATGGACAGTGATGTAATCAATGTTCTCAATGTCTGTTCCACTACACTCCCTGTAAAGCATGCGCTACCATTAACAGAAATTAGTGTACAGGTTCAGGCGTAACTATGTGCTAGCAAAAATGAATATCTTAGATTTTCGTTATTAAAGTTAAAAAAAAATGGCTCTGAGCACTATGGGACTTAACATCTATGGTCATCAGTCCCCTAGAACTTAGAACTACTTAAACCTAACTAACCTAAGGACAACACACAACACCCAGTCATCACGAGGCAGAGAAAATCCCTGACCCCGCCGGGAATCGAACCCGGGAACCCGGGCGTGGGAAGCGAGAACGCTACCGCACGACCACGAGCTGCGGACTATTAAAGTTAACTTTTTCTCTAGTTATGACTTCCTGACATATAAATGTTAGCAAAATTACGTACAGGATGGTAAAATATTGGTACTGAGTTTTCACAACTGTGAAGCGAAATTCCTGACTATTATAAGGTTCTTTGATGGTAAGATGTCTAGTGGTCGATAAAAATACAAACAAATTAAATACACTTGGGGCCAGAGATATCAATTACGCTACAATGCAAATTGAATGGGGTCGGTAAATAACAATCAAAACCAGAATGAGATTTTCACTCTGCAGCGGAGTGTGCGCTGATATGAAACTTCCTGGCAGATTAAAACTGTGTGCCCGACCGAGACTCGAACTCGGGACCTGTTGCCTTTCGCGGGCAAGTGCTCTACCAACTGAGCTACCGAAGCACGACTCACGCCCGGTACCCACAGCTTTACTTCTGCCAGTATCTCGTCTCCTACCTTCCAAACTTTACAGAAGTTCTCCTGCGAACCTTGCAGAACTAGCACTCCTGAAAGAAAGGATATAGCGGAGACATGGCTTAGCCACAGCCTGGGGGATGTTTCCAGAATGAGATTTTCACTCTGCAGCGGAGTGTGCGCTGATATGAAACTTCCTGGCAGATTAAAACTGTGTGCCCGACCGAGACTCGAACTCGGGACCTGTTGCCTTTCGCGGGCAAGTGCTCTACCAACTGAGCTACCGAAGCACGACTCACGCCCGGTACCCACAGCTTTACTTCTGCCAGTATCTCGTCTCCTACCTTCCAAACTTTACAGAAGTTCTCCTGCGAACCTTGCAGAACTAGCACTCCTGAAAGAAAGGATATAGCGGAGACATGGCTTAGCCACAGCCTGGGGGATGTTTCCAGAATGAGATTTTCACTCTGCAGCGGAGTGTGCGCTGATATGAAACTTCCTGGCAGATTAAAACTGTGTGCCCGACCGAGACTCGAACTCGGGACCTTTGCCTTTCGCGGGCAAGTGCTCTACCAACTGAGCTACCGAAGCACGACTCACGCCCGGTACCCACAGCTTTACTTCTGCCAGTATCTCGTCTCCTACCTTCCAAACTTTACAGAAGTTCTCCTGCGAACCTTGCAGTCCGAGTTCGAGTCTCGGTCGGGCACACAGTTTTAATCTGCCAGGAAGTTTCATATCAGCGCACACTCCGCTGCAGAGTGAAAATCTCATTCTGGAAACATCCCCCAGGCTGTGGCTAAGCCATGTCTCCGCTATATCCTTTCTTTCAGGAGTGCTAGTTCTGCAAGGTTCGCAGGAGAACTTCTGTAAAGTTTGGAAGGTAGGAGACGAGATACTGGCAGAAGTAAAGCTGTGGGTACCGGGCGTGAGTCGTGCTTCGGTAGCTCAGTTGGTAGAGCACTTGCCCGCGAAAGGCAAAGGTCCCGAGTTCGAGTCTCGGTCGGGCACACAGTTTTAATCTGCCAGGAAGTTTCAACAATCAAAACAATTAAAATAGTTCATAACTGTACAGTGGCTGATCAGTCCTTTTCGTTAGATCGGACATCTCACGTTTCTTCTTCAATTAGGCCCAAAAATTGAGAATATGTTATACAAGTCATGGGTGAATGTCCGAAAAAAAAAACGGAAGAGAAGGAGACGACCACAGTTCTGAGTATCAAATGAATATCACTTGCTGGCATGGCGCGAGCGCGCGTGTGTTTACCTACCGTTGGCGGAGGCAGTGGCGGCTGTCGGCGCGGGCTGTGAACCTGAAAATCTATTCAAAATCTCTCTCGAGTGTTAAAGCGCCAGTTGGATACATTTCCTACGTGTTTGGTGAAGCCGAGACTCCTGGTTTTAAGTTAATTGGCATCGTACACGCTGTTTGGCTGGAATAACAGGTACGTCGCTGCCCTCAAACCGCTCTCAAGGGTTACCTGTCAGTGCTCGGTGCGATTCTCTGTTCTAGGAGACTTTGACGTTTAATTCCTTACGACTTAAGGAGAGCCTGCGATGAAGTGTTCACATAACGAACGACTCTCGCAATCGTCTCAGCACAGCACGAGTCGCCTTGCTCAAACACTCGACGATTTCTGCAAGAGAGGAGCCAAATACTCTGTCTGCAATTTTCCTATATCAAAGCTGGTGGCCACGTGTTTCCCTTCTGGCCAGTCACAGCGTTCTTACTTTGTTATAACTCCACCTACTAGAATTTTTGTAGCCTATCACAGGTGTCATTTCTTTTGTAGAGCAGTACGTAATACTGATATAAAGAGCTTTTTGTTTCATGTGAATTTTAATACAGGTCGCTGCAATGAGTCATCAATGTTTTGAGTTGGGTTTCTCTGGACGTTTTGTCCTCAAACCTTTCATCTGGCATCTCCTGCTATGTTCCTGTAGGAAGGCTTTCTGAAGGGTCATCGTTAAAACCAAGTATAAGGGACAGCTTTTGTTGACGGCCTACGCAATGGCTTGGCGTCTTATTGTGTCCGCTAGACATCCCGTGGCGAAAGGTGTTGGTCTACATGGGATGGGCATTGCCATCGTAAAATTATCTTTCCCTCAGAACTGCATCTCGTAGCTTGGGTCGGGGAAATTACTTGCATCCAGTTACTAGTGTGAATATTAGTAGTTTATATTCATGAAATGCTGGCTTATTTATTACATGTGCGTATTAATAACTTCGTTCAATTTCATGTAACTATGTCATGTGATATGTCGAGTTAACCAGAATTGTTTCAGGAATTCAGTTAAGGTCTGTTATTAGTTTGATACCTTACAGATTAAGATGTTGCTGAAACATTTTGATGGAAAACAAGTCACAGTGATGCAGAACAATGTGTAAGAATCTGTGCCCCATGTGCATAGAGAGCAGATTGGTGTCATCAGAAAATTCATTTACAGACATCACCAGAAGATGACAAACTAGTTGCTATACTAAGACTGGATCTTATAGGACCTTTCAATACAAACAAGTCGGTAAGAAATATACTGATTAGCGAGAACATTACGACCACTTACCTAAAAGCCAGTATGTTCACCTTTGATACAGGTAATATCAGCGATGCATTATGGCATGGAAGCAGTGAGGCCATGGTATGTCGCTGGACGCAGTTGGCACTACATCTGCACATACAAGTCACCTCATTTCCGTAAATTCTGGGGAGGGAGGCGATGAGCTCTGATGCCACGTTCAATCACAACCCTAGACGTGTTCGATCGGGTTCAGATCTGGTGAGTTAAGGGGCCAGCATATCAACTTGAACTCGCCGCTATGCTCCCCAAACCACTCCATCACACTTGTCGCATTAACTTGTTGAAAAATGCCATTCCCACAAGGAAACACGAGCATCATGAAGGAGTCTATGTGATCTGCAATCAGTACACGAAACTCCTAGGTCGCCACGATGCCTTGCACGAGCTCCACTGGACCCATGCATGCCCATGTGAATGTACCCCAGCGCATAATGGAGCTTTTGACCATCCCCCTGAACGGGTTTCAAGGAGCTGTTCACCTGTAAGACAATGGATTTGCGCCTTTGCGTCGACTTGATAAAAAGGTATCAGGTCTCATCAGATCATGCAATGCTCTGCCATTGTACTAACATCCAGTTCCGATGGTAACATACCCATTTCAGTCACAGTTGGCGATGTTGTGGTGTTAACGTTGTCACATGCATGGGTCATTGTCTGCGGAGGAGAGTTCAGTGTACTGTGTGTTCAGACACACTTATACTCTGCCCAGCATTAAAGTCTGATGTTAGTTCCATCACAGTTCGCCACCTGTCCTGTTTTACCAGTCTGCCCAGCTGGCGATGTCCAACATCTGTAATGAGGGACGCCTGCTGAAACCCACGACGTCTTGACATGGTTTCATCTTGGTTTCACCATTATGTTGATGACATTCATCACAGCACTCCAAGGACACCTGAAATGTCGTGTAGTTTCAGAAAGGCTCGTGCCGACCTTCTGGGCCATCGCAATCTACCCTCAGTCACACACAATATGATCGCACCCTTTTCTAGTTCAACACACGGACAGCACAATCACTGAAACTACACAGCAGGTGAGGTGGCGCAGTGGTTAACACAATGGACTCGCATTCGGGAGGACGACAGTTCAAACAAGCGTCCAGTCATCCTGATTTGGTTTTCCGTGACTTCCCAAAGCACTTCAGGCAAATACCATAATGGTTCTTTTGAAAGGGCAGGGCCAACTTCCTTCCCCAATCTTTCGTAATCCGATGGGACTGATGACGTCGCTTTTTAGTCCCCTCCCCCAAATTAACCAACCAACTGGAACTACATGCACCGTGTGTGTGTCTTGATTAGCAGTCATTTCTCGCCAGTGACGCTGCTATCGCATGTGCTAGTTTATATCGACAGTAGGTCAGTGGTTAATACGTTCTGGCTAATCAGTGTATGTCCTTACTATGTTAGATCATTTTTCACAATATTTAATTATGTGAGCCATGCAAGATCGCAAGATCAGAAGGTGAGTAAAGTTGTAAAGGCCGTGATAAACAACTGGTTACTGAAACTTGGCATGCTAGAAACCAATATCATGGACCAGGCAAATAACTTCGTATCATAACTAATGATACAGTCCCATCACTTACTGAAAATTAAGAAGTTAAAGTACCAGCCCTTTACATCCTCAAAGAAATGAACGTGTACACTGTACTTTTTCCAAAATGTTAAACCTTTGCATAAACGCAAAGCATTCATATTGGGACGATTATGTAAGTTCTGTCGTCAGTGCATATAATTCAAACGGTCATACTGGAAATGGCTTCTTGGTATAGGTAATATATAGGCGAAAAATATCATCACTTTTTTATGATGATTTTCAACCTAAACTGGGTCCACAGGGTGAACCAGCCAAAAAATTTGCGAAGAAATTGAGAGAAATTTGGGGAAGGGTAGAGCGTGTCATCACAAAAGATTTAGAGAAGCAAGAATGTAAATGGCTATGGTCGAGCAAAGTGCCACAATACAAAACAGGACAGTTGGTAATAAAAGCTAAGCCATAAACTCCAAAGGGCAAAAACGACATTTTCAACGAAATATTATGTGGCTTACCAAATTATCGAAATTACTTCACCAGTGAACACAAAATTGCAGTCGCCAATTACAGTTTCTATAGTCCACGTAAGTAGAGTCAGTTTATATATGAGACTGCTGTCTTGCCACAGATTCCTTTAACCGTTGCCGAAAAAGAAGAATCACCAAGGGAAAACGAAAATCAGAGAAACGTACCATATGCGCTTAGGCTTAGGAAACAGTGTAAATTTCAAGTAAAATGCACATATCGTATTAGTTATGAAGATTAGGCCTAATTTTCCTTAAATGCCATCTACTGTGTTTATTTGCTTGTACGAGGGCAGTTCAATAAGTAATGCAACACATTTTTTTTCTCGGCCAATTTTGGTTGAAAAAACCGGAAATTTCTTGTGGAATATTTTCTAACATTCCCGCTTCGTCTCGTATAGTTTCATTGACTTCCGACAGGTGGCAGCGCTGTACGGAGCTGTTAAAATGGCGTCTGTAACGGATGTGCGTTGCAAACAACGGGCAGTGATCGAGTTTCTTTTGGCGGAAAACCAGGGCATCTCAGATATTCATAGGCGCTTGCAGAATGTCTACGGTGATCTGGCAGTGGACAAAAGCACGGTGAGTCGTTGGGCAAAGCGTGTGTCATCATCGCCGCAAGGTCAAGCAAGACTGACTGATCTCCCGCGTGCGGGCCGGCCGTGCACAGCTGTGACTCCTGCAATGGCGGAGCGTGCGAACACACTTGTTCGAGATGATCGACAGATCACCATCAAACAACTCAGTGCTCAACTTGACATCTCTGCTGGTAGTGCTGTCACAATTGTTCACCAGTTGGGATATTCAAAGGTTTGTTCCCGCTGGGTCCCTCGTTGTCTAACCGAACACCATAAAGAGCAAAGGAGAACCATCTGTGCGGAATTGCTTGCTCGTCATGTGGCTGAGGGTGACAATTTCTTCTCAAAGATTGTTACAGGCGATGAAACATGGGTTCATCACTTCGAACCTGAAACAAAACGGCAATCAATGGAGTGGCGCCACACCCACTCCCCTACCAAGAAAAAGTTTAAAGCCATACCCTCAGCCGGTAAAGTCATGGTTACAGTCTTCTGGGACGCTGAAGGGGTTATTCTGTTCGATGTCCTTCCCCATGGTCAAACGATCAACTCTGAAGTGTATTGTGCTACTCTTCAGAAATTGAAGAAACGACTTCAGCGTGTTCGTAGGCACAAAAATCAGAACGAACTTCTCCTTCTTCATGACAACGCAAGACCTCACACAAGTCTTCGCACCCGAGAGGAGCTCACAAAACTTCAGTGGACTGTTCTTCCTCATGCACCCTACAGCCCCGATCTCGCACCGTCGGACTTCCATATGTTTGGCCCAATGAAGGACGCAATCCGTGGGACGCACTACGCGGATGATGAAGAAGTTATTGATGCAGTACGACGTTGGCTCCGACATCGACCAGTGGAATGGTACCGTGCAGGCATACAGGCCCTCATTTCAAGGTGGCGTAAGGCCGTAGCATTGAATGGAGATTACGTTGAAAAATAGTGTTGTGTAGCTAAAAGATTGGGGAATAACCTGGTGTATTTCAATGCTGAATAAAACAACCCCTGTTTCGGAAAAAAAATGTGTTGCATTACTTATTGAACTGCCCTCGTATAAAGCAGGGAGACGATGGATGGTAATTCTATTTCTCTCAGTAATTAAAACTCTAGTGTGAAAAATTGAGGAATCATCTGCAAGAGTTAACAGAAATAGTACCTCACACATACTAATAAGTAAGAAAAAAGTTTGAGTAGATGCAGTAGGGGAAACAGCGGGTGATGAAGATACCAAAGGTGTAAATAATACAGTTGGGAAGTGTATACAGATACAACTAGTTTCTATATGGACAGATGCTCATTTCATTACGTCTCTAGCAAATTTAAAAGATTTTATTAGAGAAAATGTTATTATTTGTCCAACAAGGGTGTTACAAACGGAGAACCAGGCAAGGGAAATGCAGAAAATTGCAGAAAATTTTATTTACGCGACACTTAACCTGAAACGGCAATAATTACTTGCTGTAAAAACTGTGAACGAATGGGGATAATGAAACTAGAGTTGCAGGACAGAGGATTGTTAGTTAATGGAACTACATGTTAAATAGCAAGAGACGCGCGAAATGGACGCGCGGTTTGATGCATTATGTCACGGACTGCGCGGCTCCTCTCGCTGGAGGTTCGAGTCCTCCCTCGGACATGGGTGTGTGTGTGTTGTTCTTAGCATAAGTTAGTATAAGTAGTGTGTAAGTCTAGGGACCGATGACCTAAGCAGTTTGGTCCCTTAGGAATTCACACACATTTGAACATTTAAAATAGCAAGAAGACAATTTCACCTTCCAGTCCCATCATGGGCACAGCAATAATTAACGTGTCCCAACCAATGTTGTATCGGCTGGAGAAACCACTACCCACATGACCTAAACAAAACCTAACCTCTGTACTTTGGATTCCATCGTGTTACAGTCGCTAGACGAGTCAGTAACTTCATAAAAGGGATACATTTCAGTCAATAAAATACCGCAAAATGTGACACATTATCGTCAGAAATGTAGACAGAATACTATTATTCTCAGCGTATCAACGACAGGCACAATCTTGGTTGTACTGTTCATATGAGCAACTTACTTTCGTTACAGCACAAGGTACCTCATTCAATTGAATCAACTATACGTCAGGTACCTGAAGAATGGATACACGCTAGTATTATGTAGTATAAGTGAAAAGTGTAAACAGTTTCTGCAGCGAGAATAGAATGCCAAAACAGATTAATTAAACTGAGAATCAAGGCTTAGCTTGAAAGACAAAGAACAAGTCGGTTGTAGAGTAACTTTTTAAAATACAAGGCAGGTATACACTAATTAGTAATAAGTAAACAAAGTGAAAATTTGAACGAAATTTTACTAAAGCAACGAATGTGTTACAGCACAGAATAATGAGGAGAAGAAATTAGAAATTTTTTTATAAATACTCACGCATATTGTCACAGCAATCTCAAGTCATGCTAGCGACAGAGGCGGAAGCACAAAGTGAGTAAGCATGTCACAGATGGGTCATGTTGCTGGCACATTCCAACATTGTCTGCCGAGTGACGGAGGAAGATATGGCACGAGAAACTCTATTTCTTTCATAAGAGCACATAATGAGGAAGTGACATAGCAGTTAACAGCCTGCTAAATGAATATAGCAAAATGAGGACGACACATATGATCATTATGAATTCAGCCGTGCTCCTCAATCACATCCTGACGCCACCTCCCTTTAAATACCTCAGCTCTCCAGCTCTCGTCATCCCCATATACGCGCAAGTCGATGAAGTGGCGTCAGATCGAAAGACTTGCACCCGGCGAACGGTCTACCCGACGGGAGGCCTTAGCCACACTAAATTTACATTTTTATGGCATTCACAGTAACAACACTCGATTCCATGTCACAATATTGTAGTGAATCTATGTCCTAGATGCTCTAGCATAGTGTATGAACTAGCTAAGGATGTACTCGAAATGATGTCATTCACCAGATGAACTTTATTCTGCTTCCTACTTATCATCTATTGACAGAAAATCTGCCTTCCGACAACACCACATTACAGGGTGATGTCAGAATAGATCTTCAATGCAAAAACCAGCAGCACATCCTGTTGGGATCTACTTTCCTATTCAACAATTGCGAGCCTACAGGAATTGAAACCTACTAGTGATAGGGAATCGACCACATAATAACTGGCATGAAGTACATCACAGATGGGTAATCAAGGGTCATCTCAGGATTTGGAGTGGGACCGAGGACACTCCAGCATCATGAGAATCACTTAGTTCTGGGCAACAGCCATGTCTACCAGTTGTCAGCCTCCTGTGGCATGAGGATTGCTGACATCTCTTGGGCGAGCAAACATTGGGCTGACTCCACAGACATCAGACTGAATCCAAAATCCAACACGCGGCTGAATGAACAACTGCAGAGGCTGGTGAGGAAGAAGGAACACTCGTAAATATTGTGAATAAATGACTGAAATCTAATAATGTTTTACTAGCGTCGTTGACACGTCACAGGTTCCCAGCAGCTATCCCGACTTCACGCAGAGGTGTGTCTACCTGGCCCTCTGTAAGAGTGTATCTCTTAATCTAGTATATTAGTGAAGAAACTGATACACTCGTAAATTTTTTACCTATAACTGGTCTTTCAGAGTTTTGGCAGTAACATACTATTTTGTATAGGTAATTAACAGTTTTGATTAATAATTTGTGTATTTTGTTTGTTTCTGGCTTAAAATGTCAGGTCATGTGTAGTTTATAATTTAACAATAGTAATACAAAAGTAGTAACAAAAAAAATGGCTCTGAGCACTATGGGACTTAACATCTATGGTCATCAGTCCCCTAGAACTTAGAACTACTTAAACCTAACTAACCTAAGGACAGCACACAACACTCAGTCATCACGAGGCAGAGAAAATCCCTGACTTCGCCGGGAATCGAACCCGGGAACCCGGACGTGGGAAAAAGTAGTAACACTTAATTGTTTTATGTAATGTAGCGACTCTTTTTGTGATATTAAAACATGTTAATAAAGTTGAAAAAATATTAGTGTTATTGTATGTGTCATGGGGATAAATTCGAAAATATGTATAAGTAGAATAGACAACGGATTTTTTCCAGAAAAACAAAGTATTTCTGCTAAAAAGCTGCAGTTACTAACCAGAAACTTTGTCATAAATGAATTTAGCAATAATTGTGGACTCATTCGTTACATGTTAGCAGCCAAAAAATTCCAGAACAGATTTTTCTCTCTACAGCGGAGTGAGCGTTCATATGAAAGCTCCTGGCAGATTAAAACTGTTTGCTGGGCCACGACCCAAACTCAGAAGCTTTGCCTTTCGTGGACAAGTGCTCTACAGACTCACTTCGTAATTTTATTAGGAAAAGCCAATGAGGAACAACAAAAAAACGTATTTATAGTATAACTTCCATTAGAAAAGAACTAGGGGAACAGGAGCACAATTGGTGGCATAAATGTGTCCATAGACTGAGCCCAAAGGCAGGGAAGGCCTAGGTTGTGATTGAGGCCTGGGCACGGTGCCTCCGAACCTCTCCACAGTCAGATGCGTAGGATAGGAGAGCATGCGATAGGACTGGGCGGCCGAGACTTCCTTTTGTTTAATGCGGATTCTGGTGGCATGAGAGGAGAGGGTAAAGTGTCATGGTGCTACCTTATGTGGGCTGCCTCGTTTGGCCAGTAAGATGAGCTCGTCTTTGTGACGTCCCCAGAAGGCGGGGACGAGATAAGAAGGTGCAGCGGAGGGGCTGGAGAGGTAAATCACAAGAGGAGGGGGAATGGCAATAAGGCTCATTACGCTCCAAATGGGAGGGGTGTGGGGACAAATGGCGTTTGACGCAGTCGACTATAAGATTCTATTAAATAAATTAGAGGCATTAGGAATAAGAGGGATTGCTTATGACAGTTTTCGATCATACCTAACAGATAGGGTACAAAGAGCAGAGATAACTCATACTTCAAATAGATCTAAACATTTAGTAAAACACTTATCAGAATCAAAATACATTAATATAGGGGTTCCGCAAGGCAGCTTATTAGGACCAATACTGTTCCTGATATACATCAATGACTTTCCCAGTAGTGTTACTCATGGTGAAAAAATTATCTTCGCAGATGACAGCAATGTTATAGTCCCTGAGAAAACACGAGAACTCCTTGCCGAGAAAGCAAATGAAACTCTCAAGGAAGTTTATGGTTGGTCAATAAGAAATGAAGTAAGATTGAACATAAAGAAAACTAATGCCATGAATTTCAGTTTAAGAGGAAAAATGACCATGTTAAATTAAATGCAGATGGCACCTCTATAGACTGTGTAACAAATGCAAAATTTCTAGGAATGAATATTGATTCTCAGTTGAAGTGGTGTGAACACAATGGTACTTGAAAACAGAATGTCATCAGCATGTCATGCCCTTAGAATCCTATCATCAATGTGTAACATACAGTGTCTTTTAGTTACATATTATTCATATGTACACTCAATTCTTAGCTATGGCATTCTTTTTTTGGGAATAAACGCACAAAATATAAACAATTTTCAGATCTCGAGAAAAGAGCCATAAGAATAATAACCAAAAATACTAGTCGAGCTCATTGTAAATATCTGTTCAAAGCAGTAGGGATTTTAACTGCTCCATGTGAATACATTTACAAGTCAGTTGTACACATCAAAAATAACATTGGTAATTACTGTACAAACAGCTCAGTCCATGACCATGCAACAATTGATAGACTCAACTTACTTTTACCAAGAAAAAATAAACATAAAACTCAAAACAGCATTTTCTACCAAGAAATAAAACTGTTCAATAAATTACCACATAAGATTAAACAAATTGCAAAAATACACTTATTTAAAAAGGCAGCTAAGAAGTACCTTTTATGCAATACATTTTATACATTGATGGATTACTTAGATAAAATAGAGTAGGGATTTGATGATAAAACTTTTATACAAATAAATAATAATGATTATAAAACATCCAACATTCCCGTCTTCTTTCCTTTCTAGAAGTACTTACCCCCAAGCTATGCATAGTACAAAACTAACACCTCATCCTCTTTCTAACCTCAACATCTCACTCATTATGGAGGGATGCTGACTCAGTTTTTCAGGATAGAAAATGAGAAATGGGAAGTTGTGGTACAGAAAATGGCTCAGAGATCACCAGTGTGTGTGTGTGTGTGTGTGTGTGTGTGTGTGTGTGTGTGTGTGTGTGTGTGTGTGTGTGTGTAGTGAGTGATGTGTTGAAGTGTTATGAAACAATGTGTGTATAGTGTGTGCAGTGACTGATAGTGAGATATGAGTGAACAGTGTGGCATTACATTATTTAATAAGTTATTTTTAAGAAACGTATTGCATACCAGGAGTAAATCTAACTAGAATTCTGCAAAATATATGTGTATACGAATTAGCTCATTTTAAATTGATCTAAACATGTAAATAGTTTGACATGTTCTATATCCTTGTAAAAAGAGATCTACGAATGAATAAAGCTACTACTACTACTACTACTACTACTACTACTACTACTAGTACTATATAAATACTCCATGCAGGCAGTTAGCGAACAGGGTGCGGTAATTGGCGCTTCACTTCAAGGCAGCGAGGGCATTCTGCTCAAAAATGGTTCAAATGGCTTTGAGCACTATGGGACTTAACGTCTGAAGTTATCAGTCCCCTAGAACTTAGAACTACTTAAACCAAACTAACCTAAGGACATCACACACATCCATGCCCGAGGCAGGATTAAAACCTGCGACCGTAGCTGTCCTGCGGATCCAGACTGAAGGGCCTACAGCCGCTCGGCCACTGCGGCCGGCGGGCATTCTGTAATCTGCACCAAAACCTAAGGCCTGATTTCCCGCCGATGCCTCAGAGATAGCTGAGCGTCCAACCTTTTATCCAGAGTACGACGTTGGCTTTGGCAGATGGAAAATATATGTCCTCAGGAAAGATGTATGCCTTAGATTCATCCATGGTCGGAGGAAAGTGGTGAAAGCTAGCGACCATATTGCGGCTGAGCTCCCAGACGTCGAGGTTGATGGGCGCGTGAGGCGCTGGGTGTCCTCGTCGAGGTGTTGGCAGGCGGCACACAACGACTGGGCATCGTTCGTGTTGTAAAATTTCTCTTTATTTTAACAGAACACGCTAAGTTATATTTATTAAACTTCTATTGGAAAAACACCTCCAGTGGTACTGACCGCTGAGAAACAGAAAAATTTACAATCATAAGAGTGTACCAAATTGATGAACATAAAACAGTTAATAGAATAATAAAAACGGTAACAGTAAAATAAAGGCTAAAAATTCGTTCTAGAAAGAAACTTTGAGATTTACAACCCAAAATAGAAGTACTACATAAATTACTATACCGCCAGATAGCCGAGATGTGCAGGACACGCAAGAGAAGTAATCAGACTAAACTGATGTTAAATATTACGTCCTGCATGGTTAAAATAGTCAGTGAGAATCTTAAGCAAATAAATCTAGTAAGTATTCAATTGTCAAACTAACCGGTTAACATTTCAACAATTTACAGGAGCTAGAAATAAAAAAAAAATTAAGACAGCTGCAGTAGCCCGCAATGATTAAGACACAAATAAATACAGATAAATACATCGACCCTGTCTTGGCGATGCATAATGGGCTCGGAAAGGTTAAGTGGTGCAGGACCACTTGCACCCGACTGGTCAATCGGTCGAGCGTGGAATTGGCTCCGCTTTCGGACGCTGCTCCTGCTTTATCAACCAGGCGGATACCACCCAAGTCCCACCAAAAGAAACACAAATGGCAGCCCTATTAACAGAGAAACACAGAATTTAGTACAGTAGTGCACGATCAACTTTCCTGCCTAGAGACAGAAGTGGGTTGAATAACCAGAAGTCTGATATGGAACGGACGTTTGCCGCCGGCTGTTGTGGCCGAGCGGTTCTAGGCGCTTCAGTCCGGAACTGCGCTGCTGTTACGGTCGCAGGCTCGAATCCTGCCTCGGGCATAGATGTGTGTGATGACCTTAGGTTAGTTAGGTTTAAGTAGTTCTAAGTGTAGGGGACTGATGACCTCAGATGTTAAGTCCCATAGTGCTTAGAGTCATTTGAACCATTTGGACGTTTACCTCGAACAAACAACTAGCGAACTACCGAACAAGTCATGCTACTATTGCACGAAATGGAAATTACAGTTATGGTTACTGCCGAGGCCTGACACACTCGCATCTCACAAACCAAATCGGAATCGCACCAGATATATCCGTACAAAGGTCTAGGTAGGACAGCATGGAGCCCTCAGACAACTTCAACACAGCGGCGGTCCGCCGACCGCCTCCAGGTCCGATCGGTCTTTGAAGCATACGACACCCTCCTTCTGTCGATTCGCGCCCAACACGTCCAACGTCCACCACAGGTTTGCAGCCAGCCACAACCAAGGTAATAATGGTTCCCAATCCAGGAAAGCGCCTCAGTGTCGCTTCGTGGTATCGCTGCTACGCTCAGATCCGGTGATTGTGAAACGTCCCCTTAGAAAAATTATACACGACTGTGCTTTAACTGACACACAATATTTTGTTAGCGCAACGCAATCTGACTTTCAATAATCCCTACAAAAGAATGGGCCCTGACTAACATTAAACTATACCTTTCACAAATCACTTACCTCACAAAAATCTTCGCTACTCAAGCTACTGCAATCCAGTGAGCGCCACTACTGCCAGTTAAATAAAAGATTCAAACTATGGAAGGCACTAACTACTGATAGGGATAGTTAGCAAATGAAAGATATTAATAGAGAACAAACACTGTATTTACCTTAATAGTCATAATATATATAGCAGTTCATGACAAATTACAAAACTCCGCCACCTCTCTCCCCACATCCACCACTGCTGGCGGCCCACCTCCAACTGCGCAACGCTACGCGCTGTTCACAGCCAGCTGCCTAACACTACAATGGTGAGTATTACAACAATGCAAAGCAGCCACAGACTGCACACAGCACAGCCAGTGATTTTCATACAGAGGTGGCGTTACCAATAAAAAAATCGAAACAGCCTACTTACATAGCCCCCATGCTCCCCACAAAAAAATTTTACAAATTGTTTTGGGCACTGGGCAATACATATTTGTTAATATTTTTCATAATCGTAATTACAATAACAAAGAAATCAAATGCACACACGTATTGATACAATGTTGGTCAAAAGCTAAAATTTTCTCACAGTCCATAAAGATAGTCCTGATCATTCATCATAGTAACATTGCAGTGGCCCGCATCTCGTGGTCGTGCGTTAGCGTTCTCGCTTCCCACGCCCGGGTTCCCGGGTTCGATTCCCGGCGGGGTCAGGGATTTTCTCTCCCTCGTGATGGCTGGGTGTTGTGTGCTGTCCTTAGGTTAGTTAGGTTTAAGTAGTTCTAAGTTCTAGAGGACTTATGACCACAGCAGTTGAGTCCCATGGTGCTCAGAGCCATTAACATTGCAGTGTTTTTCTCAAAGTCTGAGCAGTAAAAGAAAATGCACATAGAAGGAGTGGATTTCCATGCAGTCTTGAAGAAGTAGTGTTGTCCTTCCAACAGAAAGACAGTGCTGACTCTTGACATGCTGACAGATAATGGGCCACAACAGAGCAAACCCACAGCAGAGTCATTCGACGTTTTGAAGAATATTGGTAGGTAGGTCATCACAGAGTAGACCGCCTGTAGTCCTGGTAGAGATTGCGGTATTGGTGGGCCACCAGAGGCGCAGACCCACTGCAGTCCTTGTAGAAATAATGGTATTGATGGATCATCAAAGATGTAGACCCACTGTAGTCCTTGTAGAGATAATGGTACTAGTGGGTCATCAAAGATGCAGACCCACTGTAGTCCTTGTAGAGATGGCCAGCAGCCATCTGTTGCAAATGTGCAGGTGCACAATCACCATCGAAGAGTCTTGCGGACAATATAGCAAGTCCATAAACCACCACTTGTGCACTCACAAAGTTTTTTTAATTGTCCTTAGAACCAGCAATGCTGTTATCCAGTCCCTTGCTGAATTATTAACACACGTGCAAACACTGACAGTCCCTACTTCTCGCATATTGTCCATATACTATGACCAACAGAAACGTGTGCAGTGAAATGTAACTTACAAGTTAATAATATGATGAACTGGTGTCAATTACAATTTTATAGCATAAGAATACAATAACAACGGTACAAAATACACAATTAAAGAACATAACAATACAGATAACATTTGTAGTAAAACAGGCTTTACAAAAGAATAGAAATAAATAGATACATCAGTGTTACAGGAATAATGACATAAGTAAATATATAAAATAGTGAGAATAGTTTTCGAAACATTAATTTCACACATGAGCATTAAAACAAAACAGAATAAATAATGTCTAAACATCTTTACAAAGTAAATAACATATTATTAATGCCAATTGTATTTGAGGATAACAGTATTCCTCATCATAGTGAATGTAACTTAGTATTAGAAGAGAAAAAAGTTCTATGAAACAGTACACAGAGACAGGAAGAAAACAAATACTCAAGGGTACACAAACACATGGGGGGATAACACAATGGAAAGGACAGGGTTCGTTTTCAGTGTAACTTTTGGTACTGCAGTATTTTGCGAACAAAACCTTTTTTGTTCTTGGAGATCTCCCTTCGTTCATCATTATTCCCAAAAAGTCCTATCTGTACCTCTTTTCTGTATTCTAACCATATTTCTTTCAAAATAAATATGACTCATTGTACAATACTCATTTAGGCCCAAATCGTTTTCATATAACTTTCAAAGCATTCTTTCCCTATTCTCCATAGTTAGGTTCTTATATAGTCTACCCCCTCTTAAGCTAACTTAAATCTACTGAGCTCAGATATTAAACTAAGGGACGAGGCAATGCAGCAGCACAAAACAATTAACACAAACAGCAATGACAAAAAAAATGGAAATTTGCAAAGCAAGCTACAGTAAATCTAAATTACCAAGCAATTCACATTACAACTAATATGAGGCAATGCGCAGCAAACAAGAAAAATAAATCTGGCTTAGCAGAGTGACACAAATTCAAATTCAGCAACACTATGCCTGGCAAACAGCAGCAGAAAATGAGATACCTAAACATGACATAGCTCAAGCAGGAAAAATAGTACACTAAAGATAACAATGCTGATAATGGAAATGTATAATCACATCTTAATGTCTAAGTAATTAAAGTGGTGCACCACAACAACTTATTGTAAAAAAAAAATATTACCATGTACTTGAAAAGAAAATTATGTGTGCAGTTACTGTTACTAGTCCCTTCTTATTGTTCTTTCCTTTCCAAGTGCTCCTTTTTTTACGAATGTGGATTACAAAATTATTATTTAATAGATCTGTTGACAGAAAGTGTTCACATTAGCAAATGCATTTTATTTTATAAAAGCAATGCTGCAACACAGCTGGAAACTAGATATCAAATGAAATAAGCAACTATGAAAAGCAAAGCATAAAATAATCATTCAGTAGTCATGAGGCATTTCATAAGTTAGTAGAAATTCTCTCAATTCTCGTAGATAGACACTTGTCCTAATCAGGTGTGCAGATGTAAGAATGTTTCCAAGTTATGAGCGTGTCGTATTTGCGATGCTTTCTACAAAGGAATGTCAGAAGCGAAGTTAATGGCCTCTTTTTTTTTTCTCCACCTAATGGCTTTTTCTCCAGGCGGCTGGCCCAGCTGGGCGCCACAACGCATTACATCAAGGTCACTTAGCTTTCTTACCGAAATATTTACGACAGCAGTTTCCGCTACAGTGACAGTCTCATATAAAAATTTCATAGGTCGAGAATTTGCGTTACAAATGTAGAAACAAAATCCTATGAATACAACAGTGTTCAAAACGTTTTCGTCGGCATTGTGATACATTCATGCATTTACACACATTTCATAACTCTTAAAGTACGATTCTTGGTTTCCAACAACCATTTTCACAAATCAGCGTCCCTAACCACTACTCATTATTTCTTACCTTATTACACATATACGTATTCGTAGACATTCTTCAATATTTCATTATAATTAATACATAGCATAATCAAATTCCTCATATAGCATCAGCTTATTGATCACAAACATACCTCAACAGCATAATACATATCGTCGTCATAATAATATCATAACGTCTCAGTCAATTCTCAAAATCGTCGTAGCTTTTTGCAATAATGTCAAAACCTAAAAAAAATTCTCTGCTCATTTCAAGAGTGTCATCTACCTCAAACGTACTTTAAAATCATGCTCCCTTACCAAATACATCATTCAAAGCTCTTATAGTATCACAATGGTTCCGAAAAAATATGAACAGTTCACAAAGTACAGACAAAATACAATTTCGTAAGTGTGAAGTTATCCAACTGTGAAATTGCGTAAACATGTGTCACTGATGTAGTAAGAAAGTTTGTCTCTCTCAGTTAAATGATTAGATAGCTGTGTAATTTGTGTGTTAGAGAAATATGGTACTGATGTGTAAATTTGTATAAGCAAATACCATATCAGCTAGGGCTCCTTGTGCTTGCCAGACACATGGTACACAAAGTAAGCGTGTACCCCCCTGAGGATTAATGTAATTATACCCTCAGGTGTTACAGATTCCAGCAATGGAATGAAATGTATCACGGAAAACTTTCTTTGTAATTCAAAAATCTTGAAAAATAAATGGTTTAAGTACAAAATTGATCACTCAAATGCGTGTACTGTAGCGCTAAATGTGCATCTTGCTGTAAGATAATTCTGTGGAAGTGTCGTAGTTATCGTCCTCCGAAAGCTAAGTTCTGCTGAAGTCAATGTACTTACCTCATGATAAACAAAAGTGAAATTCTTTGCGTATAGATATCGTAGTTATTACGTACCTTACCGTGATCAAGAAAGTACTATACTGTAACGTATTGTTGTGCCACGAAAAAGGCTGTCTCATTGTTGCTATACCACAAAAGTTACTACTAAAACATGTTTTTCTTTCCAGAAGAATTCAGAAAACTGTGCAGATATAAAACAGATACACCGCAAAAGCTACATTGTAAATTGTCACTCATTAGTGGCGTCGTGATAAAAATCGTGTAGCTGTCACATAAACTAACCTCTGTGTCATCTAGTATCTCTCAGAAAGCACTTTAAATTCAGAATGTATTTTCAAATAAACCAAAATGTTGCATTAAAATCTCATTAGCAGTACTGGTAAATGTTCTAAGTATGTGAGCCTTATAGTCATTACGTAATCGTGCAACAAACAAGCAAGAATGCACGCACACAATAACACTGTGTCATCTGTTCACAATAACAATGCATTCGTAATTTCTGTTTAAATAAGTTCTCTTGGTTCTTGATCGGATATTTAACTTCAAACATTGTTGTATGTTAACAGATTCTTAAGTCTGACAAAGCATACTAGTAGCGTGAAGTGAAACGTTTTATGGCAAAGACAAAGTTAAAAAACAGATTATCTCTCAGTAAGCGGTTTTACATGTGAAGTGTGGTGCAATCCTTTACTCTTCATAGTACTCAGAGTTTGAACTTGAATGCAATTATCATGCGGTATGCGTCGGTAAAGAATACTGGAATTTTTTTCAAGGTTAGCGTCTATGTTATTTTTCTTGGAGCCAGCCGGCGCATGTGGCTGCCTGTGGTGCGGGTCATTGTCTGTATCTTTGTTGGCGCGCATCGTTATTGGGATTAGGAGACCGAACTTCTACAAATTCGCCTTGCCGAGAGGGCCCAGCTCTGTTTAAATCCCGCCAGTTCTGATGAAATTCACGTCTGTCGTTATGTCGGTAGATCCTGTAGTTTCTTTGTTGTCGGTTAAGTGGTGGAGAATTTCTCCCTGAATCGTAACTGCCCGCTGAACTGTTGCGTCTGAAGTTATTCTGTCTCCCTTGATAATAATTGTTTTTGTTCCCATATTGTCTCTTTCTATGGTTGTCTCTGTCACTTTCATTACTATGGAAATGCGATCTTTCTCTGTAACTATTACTCTGCCAACGGTTGTCATACAGGTGGTGTCTGTTTTGTTCACGATTTGCGTTGTAAGAATAGCCTTGTCGCGTCCAGTTATTATTTCTTTCATCGCGGAATTGCGACGGATATGATCTGTAATTGTTGTGCTCCTGCGTTCTGCGATTGTCAGTGTCAATTTCCAGTTCTTGTAACAGTCCCTGAAAAGCTTCAATGTCGTCTTTGCAACGTCCTGCTAAAATAATTCTAATCCGATGAGACCGATGACCTCGCTGTTTGGTCCCCTCCCCCAAACCAACCAACCAACCGTCACACCACTCGTCTCGCCGCCAGGTTCCAACTCGGCGGAAGCGAACTGTTTCACCTCGCCAGGCTCACTGTCACTCCCCTCGCCTCCGATCTCCGCGTGAAGCACGCCCTCTTAAGGCAAAGATGTTCTGCTACAGACCACCGTGGCACGACCTATAGATCAAGCGACGATTCAGTAACCAAGTACTATGTTGCTCGAACGTGTGTATGGAGGTAAAGTTGGTGGATATGGCGCCGTACATTTGACCAACGGATCGTAGAGTACTTCTGTTCGACGATGTTATGTTACTCCCGACGCTGCAGGATTAGATAGATGTCATTGACTGTAGGAGGACACGTGGTGTGCGGTATGCCCATTACTATAAGCCACAGTAAATGTCGCAGTATGTGACAAGGAGGTATGAATGTGACCAAGTGACACTTGTGGAAGGATGGACGCTAGCACATTGCCTGCGTTTGAAGCTCCTTGTCCAGTGCAGTGTTTCCGCATCGTTCCAATATTGAGCCACCCAGGCACGACCAGCGACTCCTTTTCATAGATGTACTTCCGTCAGTATCTCAACTCCTACCATCCAAAGTTCTCCTGTGAACTATGGAAGACTATTACCCCTGGATGAAAGAATATGTTGCAAACATTGATTAACCATATCCTGGGGGACTGTTTCCATAACGACTTTTTCGCTCTGCAACGCAGTCTGCGATGATATGAAATTTCCTGGCAGACTAAAACTGCATGTCTATCGGGACTCGAACTCGGGACCTTTGCCTTTCGCGTGGAATTGCACTTCGAGAAGAGCTATCCAAGCATGCTCACAGCCTTCCTTTGCCAGTACCTGAACTGCTACCTTCCAAATTTCAAATAAAGTTTCCTTTGAAACTTATATGACTAGCACTCATGGAAAAGAGGATGGAAAAGAGGATACTGAGGAGATATGGTATGGCCGCAGCCTGTGAGGTTGTTTACAAAGTGAATTTTTCACTGTGCAGCGGAGTATCCTGGCAGATTAAAGCCTGTTTCTTTCTGCCTGTGGCTGTCCTGCACTGCAGTTTTGCTGAAATTTCTCCTGTTCTGTCCTCCAGTGTGCTGAATTTTCCATTGTGCCCTTTTTGTCATTGGGTGGCTCAATTTTCGATCTCACCCAATGAAAAATCGACATTGTGTAATTATATCACCACGTTTGCATACAGGGTGACAAAATTTCTGACCTTGTGAATCGAAAAGGTCCTTGGAGGTGGCTTGCATGTAGCATGGGAACGCCTGAGCTACTGTCATACTGCTTCATGTTCCGTTACTTCACATCGTGGGTTGCTGACTCCCTAGCAGCGTCCATGTCGGATTTTCTTGGGAACATCACTGGAAATTTACTGCAAGTATTTGTTTGCATTCCTGAGCTGTCAAGAAAATCGCTTGTCTCTTAACAAGAATGCCGGTACCTTGCTTTAGTGTCTCCAGGCGTTCAGCAATCAGTGCTGGTCCTCTGCTAAATGACAAACTTCTGTTGAGACGCACGCGTCTGGCTTTCGAGAAAGTCTCACGTCCAAGTATGGTCTAAGAGGAGCTCTTTTGCCCTTGCTGCCTGTTGGCGAAGAATGCTGCGAAAGCGTGAGAGCTTTCAGGTTCATTCTTAGGGTTGTCCAATCTGTAACAGTTCAAAAAGTAATTGTCAACTGGTTGTTATTAACCTCGGCTCAGTAATATTCTGTACCTTTTTCAGTTTTGTCTCAGTGTGGTTGATTTATTGTTTTGACTTACTTTTCGTAATAAATAGTAGGAGTGAAATAAAGCAGAATCATTTTCATTTGTGTTCATATTTATGCATCTAGTTCCAAGAACGGAAAAATCATCTTCTAGACAAGAATTCCACAGTAATTTTTGCTGTTGCGTGCTATTCTGCAAACATTTATTAATGTAGTATATTTGCAATGTAGTATGCTAAGGCTTAATACTAACAACACGGTTAGGGCAGATTGGTAAACACCACGTTATACTAGGCTGTCTAAAAGAAGTTGTAAAATTAGAGCAAATAATGGGATTTTACTGAGGCAGATATCCTTTTTATTGTGTTTATTTGATTGCAATGAAACTAACTATCATTATTTACATTGGAAATGTCAACATCGCTCCAAATCAAGTCTGTTTGACTCCCATGTAATTCAGCTACCTCTTTTATTAACATCGTACTCTCACTGTGCCCTGTTATTTTAATCATGTATTTAGTCTCTGTAACATACGGACCTTGGATAGTGATCCACAGCAGTGCACTGGTATAAGAAAGAGTGCTGACTCTGCAGATGAGAGCGAACCTCTGTCGCGCTGCGCGTTGCGGCTGGACGTGGCGTGGTGATCGCCGAGGCGTGGAATAATTTTGGATGCTTCTCGGGGAGGTGATGGATCGTGGCCCCCGCAGGGAGGGGCAGGGGGGGGGGGGGAGTGTCGACGTGCGGAGCACTCTGGTCTCTCAGTCGCCCTCCCCAGCGACCGCAGCGCCTCTGGCGACGCTGCTCGGCGCCATAAAAACTTATCTGCGTGTGAGAACTTTTTTTTTTTTACGCCGATACGCGCCCCGAAGTTCTCACTCGCCGAGCCGTCGGTCGGCTCGTCGGGAGACATCCCCTCGCCCAGCCCCAACTGGGCGCATTCTGAACGCGTGTGGCTGTTGGCCGTTAGTGACGCCACGACATACCTTGCTACATTATCAGCGCGGATGATGCTGTAGTATACAGAGAAGTTACAGCATTAGAAAATTGCAGTGAAATGCAGGAAGATCTGCAGCGGATAGGCACTTGGTGCAGGGCGTGGCAACTGACCCTTAACATAGACAAATGTAATGAATTGCGAATACATAGAAAGAAGGATCCTTTATTGTATCATTATATGATAGCGGAACAAACACTGGTAGCAGTTACTTCTGTAAAATATCTGGGAGTATGCGTGCGGAACGACTTGAAGTGGAATGATCATATAAAATTAATTGTTGGTAAGGCGGGTGCCAGGTTGAGATTCATTGGGAGAGTCCTTAGAAAATGTGGTCCATCAACAAAGGAGGTGGCTTACAAAACACTCGTTCGACCTATACTTGAGTATTGCTCAACAGTGTGGGATCTAACCGTGATAGCGTTACGGAGATGTTTAGCAAACTCAAGTGGCAGACTCTGCAAGAGAGGCGCTCTGCATCACGGTGTAGCTTGCTCGCCGGGTTTCGAGAGGGTGCGTTTCTGGATGAGGTATCGAATATATTGCTTCCCCCTACTTATACCTCCCGAGGAGTTCACGAATGTAAAATTAGAGAGACTCGAGCGCGCACGCAGGCTTTCCGGCGAACCATACGCGACTGGAACAGGAAAGGGAGGTAATGACAGTGGCATGAAAGTGCCCACCGCTACACACCATTGGGTGGCTTGCGGAGTATAAATGTAGATGTAGGTGTAGAACTGTACGTTGACAAATCGGAAAAGCAGTTCTGTCGTTGCGCTTGAAAATGGAAGCAAAAGTTTAAATTATCAGGACACCTTCATAGTATCTGCAGAACTAGAAAAAGCGTCCGACAATGGAAAATTGTGCAGAATCGACAAAAAAATGGCTCTGAGCACTATGGGACTCAACTGCTGTGGTCATCAGTCCCCTAGAACTTAGAACTACTTAAACCTAACTTACCCAAGGACATCACACACATCCATGCCCGAGGCAGGATTCGAACCTGCGACCGTAGCAGTCGCACGGTTCCGGACTGCGCGCCTAGAACCGCGAGACCACCGCGGCCGGCCAGAATCGACATTCTCAGAAAAAATGTCTAAAACATCGGTATGGGCGGCTTTACACACTGTGTACAGGAGGAAGGAACAATAAGAGCTGAAGACCAAGAACCAATTGCTCTGATTGCATAGGGTGTAAGACAAGAACGAAGTCTGATCCAAGATGCAATGATGGAAGTAAAAGATAGCTTCAGGAGTGGGATATTAAAAATCAGGGTGAAAGAATATCAACGATAAAATTCCCCAGTACACTGCTGTCCTCGGTGGAAACGAAAAAGAGTTACAGGACATACTGAAAGAAATGAATAGTCTGCTAAGCACAGAGTACGGACTGAAACAGAAGAGAGTGGAGAGTGCTGAGCAGCAACAGAAATGAGATCAGTGATAAAATTAATATTTAATTTGAGATCCATGAAGTAGACGAAGTCAAGGTATTCCGCTACCATGGAAGCATAATCAAACATTGTACTTAATATGAGGATGAAATTACTGAAAGTGTACGTCTGTTCAGAGCATTCATAGATGTAAATCGTGGACTGTGGGTGAAGCTGAGTAGACGAGAATAGAATGCTTTGAGATGTGGTACTGTAGAAGGATGCCATATTTTAGGTGGATTGGCAAGATAAGAAATGAGGAGTCTCTTCAAAGAATCTGCGAGGGCAGGGAAATGTCGAAAACGCTGACGAAAGGAAGGCACAGGATGACAGCACATGGGTTAAGACATCAGGGAGTAACTACCATGCTACTAGAGGCTGAAAACTGCTGTGGAAGTTATTAAGGATACTGAGTGTACGTGCTACTTTGAAATGAAGCGGTTGGCTCTGGAGGTATACACATGCACATCCACATATCGATTTCACAAAGTGATTGGGTTCAGACGGTGTGGTTACCGTCTTCAGGACACAACTTCTAAAATTTGGAACTTTCCAAAACTGGGTATATGTTATACCATCATCCTTGTAAACTGACTCTGAGAAGGTAATTTCAATCGACTGTATCAAAGAATACTTTCCCCGCTGCAGTCATGCGTGAAGAGTGGTGTCTATCAAATATAAGAAGGGATCTCCAGCGTAATCTCCTCCGTTGTTCGTCGAATATGTTGTGTAGTGTGGGATTAAATGAATTTTTGGGACTGCTTACCTATTGTTTTTCAGGTTAAGTTTTGCTTTATTAGGTTAACGCACAAACGGTCAGACAGACAGTGTGAGCAGTAATCTGCGATTCTGTAGGAGGACGTTCGTGGAATTTGCTCTGTTCACCACAACCGCTTACCATCATAGTAGGCTACAAAGTGTCTGAGAATGGTCACATACTGCCGAAACTGGTAACCATTGAAACTGATGTGTTGGTGAATGTGCCAACACCTTGTAGATAGAGGAGGCCGAAATGCACGCTATCTAACGCAGACGGGCGTGAATTCTGGAACAGGATAAGTAGTGAATTCTAATAAGAAAAGTATGCAGCTCCTCTAATACTTAACTTTTATTTATCCTTGTTGTGAATACAGCATTCTTGATGAGACCTTTCATACGATAACTATCAAACTATGTAAGGCTAATGGCACCTTGCTAAGTCGTAGCCATTAACTTAGCTGAAGGCTATTCTGTCTCTCGGCAAATGAGAGCAAAGGCTTCGTCCGTATAGGCGCTAGCAACGTCGTCGTACAACTGGGGTCGAGTTCTCGTACGTCTCTCGAGACCTGCCTTGTGGTGGCGCTCGGTCTGCGATCACACAGTGGCGACACGCGGGTCCGACATGTACTAATGGACCGCGGCCGATTTAAGCTACCGCCTAGCAAGTGTGGTGTCTGGCAGTGACACCACATTCCTCCCCCGCAAATCGGCGAACGGTCGTGAGATAAGGCTTCCGCCCGCTGTGGGGAGGACCCCATGTTGACGTATGCGATGAGGTGGGGAGCCTAACAACAGGCGAGGCTGTGCCACCCGCACCCGGCCAATCGGCCCGAGGGGAGCTACGAAACGCCTGAAAACCTAGTCCAGGGTGCACGTCAACATGCGGTGTATGCGCCCGTAGAGAGACAGGAGGGGCCGAAGGGTCGACCTCCATGTGGTCGGGGCACCCGACTGGCGAAGAAGACATCTGGTCCGGAGCGGGCAAGAGTTCCATGGTGGAGGACATCTGGTCACAGGAAGCGAGCGGCGGCGCGTGACCCAGGGAGGCGCCAGGCAGTTGCAGCGACGCGTCCACTGCGGGCGGCGCCGGCGGGAGAACAGGCGGCGGCGGCGGCGGCGCGTCGCCATGAGGCAAAACGGAAGGCAGCGTCGGTAACACCTGGGGATGAGGCGAGCCAGTAGATGGGTCCCCAGGGGCTGACCGAACGGCACCGTCGCTGAAAGCAGACGGGGAGCGGCAGAACCCAGGCGACGACAGAGGCGCAGCTGATTGAGATGCCGACGCACCTCACCAGAGGCCCCCAAAACCAAATACATCGCGCGGCCGAGGCAATGAAGAATGCGCCCTGCGAGCCAACGCCGTGAACCGCGATAGTTGCGATAGAAAACAACGTCGCCAGGAGCAAAAGCAGTAGTCTGCCGCTGCACTGGAACCTGATGCGGCGGATGCAGCAAAGACATCAAGGTTCGATGAGGACGACCATGGAGCAACTCAGCCGGCGAGCGACCATCGCGGGGCTGAGAGCGATACGAAGACAAAAAGAGCAACAATGCGTCCTCCCTAGAATGCGACTCTTTCAACTTCAACATCTGTGACTTGAAAGTCCGGACCAACCGTTCAGTGGCACCGTTTGACTGAGGCGAAAACGGCGCGGATGTCAGATGTTGAATACCATTGGCCTTGCAGAATGACTGAAATTCTGCGGAAATGAATTGTGGGCCATTGTCGGAAACAATAGTCTGGGGAAGACCTTCAATGCAAAAGATAGCGGACAATGCTTGGATGGTGGCAGATGACGTCGTGGAAGACATCCGGACAACAAAAGGAAAATTACTGAAGGAATCCACCACAACCAACCATCGAGCATTCCAGAATGGACCAGCAAAATCGATGTGCAAGCGTTGCCAAGGGGAAGTGGCTGTCGGCCATGCAAAGAATTTCCGCGGCGGGGCGGATTGTTGTTCGGCACACGCCACGCAAGAAGAGCACATATTCGTAATCGCAGCATCGATTCCGAACCAAGTACAGTGCTGACGAGCAAGTTGTTTCGTTCGCACTATACCCCAATGTCCTTGGTGAAGAAGCCGTAAGACAGAGGACTGTAACGAACGTGGGACCACGACTCTGGACTGATGATTATCAGAACGCAACAACAAAACACCACGTCGTACAAAAAGTCTCTCCTTGGGAGCAAAAAATCGGCGAACCAACGGATCCTCGATCCGTGACTTTGACAAGGGCCATTGCGTAGCAACAAAACGCAAAACAGTAGCAAGGACAGGGTCAGCAGCTGTGGCTGTAGCGACACGACGAAAATCAATCGGAAACGATTCGACCACGTCATCGGTTTCCGAATCAATGAACATGCAAGCAAGTTCGGAAGAATCGAATGCTTTATCCTCAGCAACAGGCAAACGGGACAACTCATCAGCGTTTCCGTGCTTAGCAGTGGACCGATACAAGATATCGTAGCGGTACTGCGAGAGGAAAAGAGACCAGCGAATGAATTTCTGCGCCGTACGTGGAGGTACAGGCTTGTTCGGATGAAAAAGCGATGTCAAGGGTTTGTGGTCTGTGATGATGGTAAAGTGACGCCCATACAAGAAATCGTGAAACTTTGTAACACCAAACACGAGAGCCAAAGCTTCTTTCTCTATCTGGGAATAATTTCTTTGCGCCGACGACAGCAATTTGGACGCAAAGGCAATAGGGCGATCATGCGAACCATCTTTGTGCGCAAGCACAGCACCGATCCCGAAATCCGAGGCATCGACCATCAACAAAAGGGGTTTCTGGGGATCGAATGGCGTAAGGCAAGTATTTGAAAGCAACGCCGATTTCAACCGGCGAAAGGCGCGTTCGCATTCCGTCGTCCAGACAAACTGAACACCTTTACGGCGTAAGCGATGAAGCGGAGCTGAAATGGAAGAAGCGCGCGGCACAAACCTGGCATAGTAATTAATTTTTCCCAACACACTCTGGAGCTGTTTCAAGTTTTGTGGCGAAGGCAAGTCCTGTATGGCACGGAGGTGCTCCGGACTCGGATGTATGCCTTGGGCATTGAGTACATGACCCAAATATGGTAAGTCACGAGCAAAAAACACACATTTGTCCTTCCTCAAGCGAAGACCATTTTGTCGCAATACCTGAAATAACGTTCGTAGGTTGGCTAAATGTTCGGCTTCTGTCCTTCCGGAAATCACAATATCGTCCAGATAGTTCGCAGCAGTAGGGACCGACGCACAAACAGTTTGTAAGTATTGCTGAAACAATGCAGGGGCGGATGCACACCCGAACGGCAGTCTTTTGAATCGGTACAATCCAAGATGAGTGTTAACCACCAAGACGCGCTGGGATTCTTCGTCCACTGGTATTTGCAAGTACGCATCTGCTAGGTCCAATTTCGAAAAGTATTTACCCAGGCACAGTTTATCAAAAAGATCTTCCGGGTGGGGCAAACGAAATGTTGCAGTCACAAGTTGTGGATTCACAGTTGCCTTGAAGTCCACGCAAAGTCTCAATTTGCCGGAAGGTTTTGGCAAAATTACTAAGGGTGAGGCCCAGAGAGAAGCCTGCACACGTTCAATTACACCTTGAGATTCTAAATCGTGTAATGTTCTTGCGACCTCATCACGCAATGCGTGGGGAACATTGCGCGCTCTGAAAAATTTCGGTTGCGCGTTCTCTTTCAGTTCCAAATGTGCTGCATAGTTCTTAGCGCAACCAAGGCCCGGTGCAAAAATGTCTGCAAATTCTTCACAAAGACTAGCAACACTGGCGGAAGGCACAGTCTGATTCACTGATAGGACCTGATTTACGATAGACATGTTAAACAACTGAAATAAATCTAAACCAAACAAGTTCACTGCCGTAGAAGAACGAAGAACGTAAAATGATACAAGTTTTGTTAGTCCCTTGTATGTGGCAAGAAGGCTGCACTGTCCTAACACAGGTATCTGCTGTCCTAAATAACTATTGAGCTGAACATTTGCGGCACGCAACGGAGGTTTGCCCAGTTGTTTGTACGTGTCTTGATTGAGCAATGAAACTGCAGCTCCGGTATCGAGCTGGAATGGTATCACTTTGCCTCCAAAGTCGAAGTCTACAAAAAGTTTATTGTCCTGCTGACGACAAGAGCGACTTTCACGTGCAATTTTAACTGATACAGGTACAGAAGCACTTGCGACTTTACGGGATTTCCGGCGACGTCGACGCACACTTTTTGTGGGACGAACACAGTCACTGTTAGATAAAGTGGCACTGGACGGGGTGGAATTAACGACATGAATGTCCATGGGCGAAGGTCCACGAGCCTGAGTGTCCCTGGGTCGATTCTGGCGCGAAGCAAAGGGCCTGGAAACGTTGTGATTGTCTGATCTTAGCTTTTTCTGGCAAACACTTTGAACATGTCCTTTCTTATGGCAGTAAAAGCAAATAGCCTGGCGTGACGGGCAATGTTCACGCGAATGTCTAGTTGCACACTGCGGGCATGATTTTAGAACAGCATTGGCATGCGGACGCGGCACACGTGTTTGCTAGCTAGGCTGCAGCTGCGCTAACGTGCGCGAGGGCCGCTTAGCGTCCCGTGCTGCGCGCCCGGCGGGCCGGTCAATGCGACACACTGCTGGCGAAGTTTCAAATGATTCCGTAGCAAAGTCAAGGGTGTCTTGCCTATCCAATATGTCCATCACTTGTTGAAGGGAGGGATTAACTAGTTTCAAAATCTGTTCCCGTATGCGAACATCAGAAACGTTCTGTGCTATTGCATCACGCACCATAGTATCTGAATACAGAAGTCCACATTCACATGCAAAATCACAATCCCTAGTAAGTCCTTGCAATGTTGCAACCCACTCCCTATTAGTCTGACCGGCCGTACGTTTGGTACGAAAGAACGTATACCGTTTTGCAACCACATTAACTGTTTCCTTGAAATAGGCATCTAAAGCAGACAAAATTTCTTCGTAGGACAGAGTTGCGACGTCGCGTCGGGGAAACAATTTCACTATCACACGGTAGGTGGACACACCGACACAAGAAAGCAAAAACGGCTGCCGCTCATTACCTTGAATTCTGTAGGCGGCTAGATGGAAGCCGAACTGTCGAGACCATTCTTGCCAGGTCTCGTGGGTTGAATCAAAATTACGGAAGGACGGCGCAACGGCGTGTTGTGGCTGTGGTAGCGATGAAGCGGCGGCGGCCGCATCGGTTTGCAGCGCACGTTGACCCTGGACGAGCTGTCCCAGGGCATCCAATAACGCCTGCGTCTGCTGATTCTGCAAGCGATAAAATTCGGACAGTACATCTGGCGAAGCCATGACACAAGTAAATGTAAGCAATCAGAAAGAACACTTTTCCCTCGTCGCCAATGTTGTGTTGGTGAATGTGCCAACACCTTGTAGATAGAGGAGGCCGAAATGCACGCTATCTAACGCAGACGGGCGTGAATTCTGGAACAGGATAAGTAGTGAATTCTAATAAGAAAAGTATGCAGCTCCTCTAATACTTAACTTTTATTTATCCTTGTTGTGAATACAGCATTCTTGATGAGACCTTTCATACGATAACTATCAAACTATGTAAGGCTAATGGCGCCTTGCTAAGTCGTAGCCATTAACTTAGCTGAAGGCTATTCTGTCTCTCGGCAAATGAGAGCAAAGGCTTCGTCCGTATAGGCGCTAGCAACGTCGTCGTACAACTGGGGTCGAGTTCTCGTACGTCTCTCGAGACCTGCCTTGTGGTGGCGCTCGGTCTGCGATCACACAGTGGCGACACGCGGGTCCGACATGTACTAATGGACCGCGGCCGATTTAAGCTACCACCTAGCAAGTGTGGTGTCTGGCAGTGACACCACAGAAACAAATATTTTATTGCGGTGGAGACTGTTTCTAGTCCATTTTTAAAGTATTCTTAGCCAGGCGCTGTTTCTCCACGAGAAATGTTCTCAAAAAGTAGGCATACATGATGACTTAGACCGAATTTTTATTTAGTGTGATGACTAGCAGCTCGCTTATAGTGTAGAAGAAGTAAGGTAATGTATAGGCGAGTAAGAAAAAGTCATAAATGTCCGAATACAGCATTAGCTATCTTCTGCTTGACAAAGCCACGTCATTACATATCTATGTGTAACGTTGCAAAGCGATGTGAATTGGAACGAACACTTCACATCGGTTGTAGGGAAAGCGAATGATCGATTCATTAATCCAACTGTACGAAAGTGTAGCTCATCTATAAGGGAGACTGTGTTTAGGACACTTGTGCGAACCATTCTTGAATTCTGATCGTGTGTTTGAGGCGCCAGCAGGTAGGATTAAAGCAAAGCTTCGAAACAATTCAAAAGCCTGCTGCTAGATTTGTTACTACCAGGTTCTGTCAAGACGCTCGTTTTACGGAAATGTTCCCTGAACTGAAATGGGAATCCCTGGAAGAAAGATGGCATTCTGTTCGGGAGATGCTATTGAGAAAGTTTAGAGAAATGCCTTTTGTGGTCGATTGGAAATCATTTCTGGCGCCACTAACGCAAATTTCGCGTAAGGACTGGGAAGACATATGATAAATCAGGGCACGTATGCAGACATATACATAGTCGGTTTTTTCTCTCTACATTTGCCACTGGAACAGGAAAGAGAATGACTAGCATAGGTACAAGGTACCCACTGCCATGCACGGTGTAGCGGACTGTGTAGTTAAAACTGAGACTGGAATACAACCAACAAATAACTGAGGGTGTCTGGCGCAAGTGCTTCTCTGAGATGAAGGAGATGGCACAAGAGAGGAATTCGTGGCAGACCCAAGTCGTATCAAACCATTCAGGAGACCGATGACAAAAAAAAAATCTCCTACAGCCTCACACCTCATGCCTCTGCGTATGAGAAGTGATGACTGCTCATCCCTCATTCTGTCACTGCCAGCGATGGCCACCCTTTGCAAAGAAGTCCTTGGGGCGTTCGAGCATCCCCTTCGCATTGCAGCCCTTCTCTCCCACGCTGCACTACGAGATCCGCTCTTCCACTACAGCTCGACCTCCACTCTCACGTCCTCCACAGTAACATGATCTCGCGTGCATTAATCGAGACAGCCAGGAGTTCTCCAAAACTGCATTCTAGTCATGTTGTAGTTACTCAAACGGAAGCGTCAGATCACACGAAAGTTACTTGAAATTACCTGCTTGGAGTTTCACCGGGATTCTATTCAAGACATTCTTAAAGGGTAGAGAAGCTGTCCTCTGATATTAAAAATGTAAGAGCTTCCATTAAGTTATGCCGTGAGGTGACAGACGTCATGGAATACCTCCTAATATAGTGTCGGATCTCCTTTCCCCAGCGCAGCGCAGAAACTCTACGTCGCATGGACTGAACAAGTCGTTGGAAGTGCCCTGCAGAAACATTGAGCCATGCTGCCTCTACAGCCGTCCATAATTGCGAAACTGTGGCCAGTGCAAGATTTTGTGCACGAACTGACGTCTCCGTTATTGCCTTTGGTGACATTAAAAGCAAGGGTGGTAACATTATGAGTGAGTGTATCGGGAATTCCTCCACTGTTAAATGCAGAGGAGAGAGCGGATAGGTGGAAAGAGTACATTGAAAGCCCCTATGAGGGTGAAGATTTTTGTGATGTGATAGAATAAGAAACAGGAGTATATTTAGAAGAGAGAGAGGATCCAGTATTAGAGGCAGAATTTAAGAGAGCTTTGGAGGATTTAAGCTCAATTAAGGCAGAAAGGGCAGATAACATTCCATCAGAATTTCTAAAATCATTGGTGGAAGTGGAGACAAAACGACTATTCACGTTGGTTTGTAGAATGTATGAGTCTGGCGACATACCATCTGAATTTCGGAAAAACATCATTCACACAATTCCGAAGACTGCAAGAGCTGACAAGTGCGAGAATTATAGCGCAATCAGCTTAACAGCTCATGCATCCAAGTTGCCGACAAAAATAATAAACAGAAGAATGTAAAAGAAAATTGAGGATGTGTTAGATGACGATTAGTTTGACTTCAGGTTGATAACGGAAACAAGACTAAAAAAAATCAAGGCACTTTCGTAGTATTTGTCGGCCTGGAAAAGCGTTCGACAATTTAAATGGTACAAGATGTTCGAAATTCTGAGAAAAATAGCGGTAAGCTATCGGGAGACATGGGTAACATGCTGTATGTACAACACCTAAGAGGGAATTATAAGAGTGGACAACTAAGAACGAAGCGCTTGGATTAAAAAGGGTGTAAGACAGGAATATTGACTTTCGACCCTACTGTTCAATCTGTTCATCGAGGAAGCAATGATGGAAATAAAAGAAAGGTTCTGGAGTTGAATTAAAAGTTCAAGGTGAAAGGATATCAATGACAATATTCGCTGATGACATTGTTATCCTGAGTGAAAATGAAGGTGAATTAAAAGAACTGCTGAATGGAATGAGTACAGAGTATGGATTGAGAGTGAATCGAAGAAAGAAGAAAGTAATGGGAAGTAGCAGAAATGAGAACAGCGAGAAACTTAACGTCATGATTGATGGTCACGAAATGGATGAAGTTAAGGAATATGCTACCTTGACAGCAAAATAACCAATGACGGATGGAGCAAGAGCAGACTAGCGCTGGAAAAAAGGCCATTCCTGGCCAAAGAAGTCTACTAGTATCAAATAAAGGCCTTAATATGAGGAAGCAATTTCTGAGAATGTACGTTTGGTGCACAGTATTGTATAGTAGTGAAACATGGACTGCGGGAAAACCGAAAGAGAAGACGATCGAAGCATTTGGGATGCGGTGCTACAGACGAATGTCGAAAATTATGTGGACTGATAAGATTAGGAATCAGGAGTTTCTGCGCAGAATCGCAGAGGAAAGGAATATGTGAAAGAAACTGTCGGAGGAGGGACCGGATGATAGAACATCTGTCAACATGTCAGGGAATGACTTTCATGGCACTAGAAGGAGCTGCAGAGGGCAAAAACTGTACAAAAAGACCGAGATTGGAAAACATCCAGCAAATAATTGAGGACGCAGGTTGCAAGTGCTACTCTGAGATGAAGAGGTTGGCACAGGAGAGGAATTCTTGGTGGGTCGCATCAAACCATTCAGAAGACTGAGCACTCAAAAAGGTAAAGTAAAAAAAAATGTTCGACGGCATTCACGTCGAGCGATCTGGGTGGCTGAACGTTCTCTTGAAATGCCCAGAACGTTCTTGAAGCAAATCACGAACAATTGTGGTCTGATGTCATGGCGCACTGTTATCCATAAAAAAACCATCTTTGCCTGGGAATAAAAAGCCAATGAATGGCTCCACCCCATTATGGAGCCACAAGGAGCTTGCACAGCGCCTTGTTCACAGCTAGGGTTTTTGGCTTCGTTGGGTTTGCACTACACTTGAACTCTATTGCCAACTGAAATCGGGACTGATCTGACCAGACCACAGTTTTCTAGGGTCCAACCGACATGGTCATGAACCAGGAGAGGCGCTGCAGGGTATGTGGTGCTGTTAACAAAGGCACTCGCGTCGGTTGTCTACTGTCAAACGCCAAATTTCGCAGCACTATCGTAACAGATAAGTTCGTCGAAAGTCCTACATTTGTTTCTGCTGTTATTTCACGCTGTGCACTGCGTCAATTGGCACTGACAACTCTACGCAAAAGCTCCTGCTCTCGGTCGTTAAGTGAAGGCTGTCGATCAGTGCGTTGTCCGTGGTGAGAGGCAATGCCTGGAATCTGGTGTTCTGGGCGTGCTCTTTACACTATGGGTCTCGGAATACTGAATTCCCTAACCATTTCCGAAATGGAATGGCCCAAGCATCTAGCTCCTAGTACCATTCCGCGTTCAAATCTGTTAATCCCCGTCGTGCGGCCAAAATCACGTCGAAGACGTTTTCACGTTAATCACAGCTCCTGCCATTTTATACCTTGTGTACGCGATACCAACTCTGCCCCATGATTTTTGTCGCTCCAGTGTACAACTTCAGGTTCTATGTTCATTTAGATTCCTTTTTTCTATAAATAAACATTCAAAAATAACAGTCTGCATTTTATTGCAGCAACGCGTAGAAGATGCAACAAATCTACTGAAGAGACTGCCTATTCTACATTTGGCTATTCTCTTCTGAAGTATTGCAGTGCAGTATGGGATCCTTACTAGACAGAACTGACAGAAGACATAAGAAGTTCAAAGAAGGGCTGCTCGTTTTGTATCACTGTGAAATAGTGTAAATAATGCCATGGATATGATACGCGAGTTGGGTGAAAATTATTAAAACAAAAGTGTCTTTCATTGCAGCGAGATTTTTTCACTATATTTTAATCACTGCTTTCCCTTCCGTATGCCCAAATATTTTGTTGAGTCCCGCATTCTAAGGGAGAAATTACAGAGGTAATAAAACAAAGGAGATCGGAGCTCGTATGGGAAGATTTAAGTTCTCGTTTTCCCACGTGCTGTTAGAGAGTGGAACGTTCGAGAGATAGTCTGAATGTAGCTCTCCCAACTCTCTGTCAAGCTCTTAAGTGTGTATTGAACACTGGTCATGTTCAGGTAGATGTCATTATTTTATTACGGTTCGTGGAGTTTCTCCAAATCGTGGGGCCTGTAAATGGAACACAATCTCTTATTCATTTCCTCCACGTGTAGCCTTCGCACGAACACACAGTACACCACACATGTGAGTCCATCTTACAGCCAAAATACACAAATATGCCTTTCTTACATAAACTGTAATTGAACATTTCCTCGAACTCTCACTTCACCGGAACAGTAACAGAATTTATCTGCAATATTAACATGTATAAGATTCTAGTGCATGCCTGCTGATAGTAGACGGCTAGCTCGAAGAACATCACAACAGAATTCTCATTAAAGCAGACCAATAACTGTCGAAACACTACCACTCTCGATATTTTTTGAGACGTGAAGACCCTTATCTGGCAACAACGCTATTGATCACAAAATTAATACGTGTAGAGCATGTACTCGGTCACTCGATGATACAACGCTACCAGAATTGGAACCCGCTTAGGCGGTACAGCCAGCTTCTTATACGAGAGGCGTAGAATTTAGTAGTAGAAGTGTAATTACATACAATGGCTGCAGTTCGAAAACTGATGCTATTACGCGCATTTTTATGCCATTTTCAATTTCAGTGGAACCAAATTAATAAATTAGTGCTCGTTTCATTTCAGTAACTATTGGCTCTGAGCACTGTGGGACTCAACTGCTGTGGTCATAAGTCCTCTAGAACTTAGAACTACTTAAACCTAACTAATCTAAGGACAGCACACAACACCCAGCCATCACGAGGCAGAGAAAATCCCTGACCCCGCCGGGAATCGAACCCGGGAACCCGGGCGTGGGAAGCGAGAACGCTACCGCACGACCACGAGATGCGGGCATCAGTAACTATTCGCGTGTTTGTGACTTCCAGCAGTAGTTATAGCGACTTTGCTTGATTCATGGTATAGAATTAGCAGACGCCAGTGGGAAACTAATTTTTTTTTGGAGCTTCGATCTCTTTCAGTTCCTGCGAGTTGAAAGCGGAACAAGGAAATTCCTGAATAGTAGTATTTGAGAGTTTTCAGTTTCGGCATTCGCCTTTCAACAAGTAGAATTTTCCCGGAAGCACTGGTTGTAACCGGGTAGGTACCACTAATATAGTACTAATTTAAACTGAAAGCTTCGTCACTGCTGTCCCTGTGTGCAATTTAAGAGACTGTTGATGGCCCATATCCCAACTTACTAAATCAAAACCTAAATTAGGCCTCCTGCAAAACCTTGAAAGGGAGTGTAGGAAGTGGATAGATCTTTGTTGCCCGACATAACTCACCACCCAGGGCGGGCAGCGTAGCCTGACATCTCGGTCCATTTTACAACTAGAAACATTTTAGCAAGTCAGTACTGGGATAGAGAAGGATCCAAAATCGGCAGGTTTGAGAGGGTATTTTTGGTTCCAGCGATGTAGGCTTCATAAAATACTTGGTAGCACCAAATGGATTGGGTAAGCAGTCCTACTCTCTGCGTGTTACGCTGTTTGTGGACACATGTCTGGAGTTTAGTTGATGATATGTTCAACAAGAACTAATACATACTCCCTATCTCGATTTCACCGTGATTTACCAGCATTAAGTATACGAACTCTCGTCTACACCTACATACGAAATTTCACATTTATTTGTTTTGCAATGGACACCTTTAACTACGTCCAGACTCTTCCTTGACCGTTCTTCTCTCGAACAGAGCGAGTGTAAAATGAACACTTAAATATTCCCTGTAGAGTTCGAATTTCCTTATTTAATTACCATAGTCAGTCCTCCTTATGTAGCGAGAATAAATTATTTTGGCACCCCGAGGAGGAAGTCGGTGACTGAAATTTTGTAAAAAGATCTCGCCGCATCGAAAATTGCATTGGTTCACTGATTACCACACCAACTCGCATATCACATAGCTGACTCTTTCCTCCCTATTTAGCGATGATACAAAAACGAACTTCCCTTTTATAAACTTTTTCCAAGTCCTCCGTCAGTCCTGTCTGGTAAGTATTCCTTAACGCGTTACAGTACTTCTGAAGAGAACGTACTAGCGTTGTGTAGACAGTCTCTTCAGTAGATTTGTTTTATCTTCTAAATGTTCTGACACTAGAACACTTCCCCTCAAGATTTTCTCTGTGATGGTTCCAGTCCAAGTTGTTTGTAATTGTAGTCCGTGGTTATTTAGTTGAATTAAAAACCTTCCAATTTCTGTTACGTATCGTGTGACTGAAATTTAACATAATTTTCTTAATAGTCACATGTAGGATCTCCCACTTTTTATCTTTTTATAGTCAAGTGCCACTTTTCTCACTACGCACATATCTTGTGTATACCAGTTTCCAAATCCTTCTGATATTCAGATGGCTTTGCTACACAATCTAAGGTGGACGCTCAGGTTGTCTGCTAAATGATTTATATACATTAGGAACAGCAGAAGGCCTAAAAGTGTTACTTGAGGAGCCCCAGATATCACTTCGGGTTCACAAGACCACTTCCCATCATTTACTACGAACTGCGACTTTCCTGACAGGGAATTACGAGTCCCGTCGTACAACTGAATCGATACTCGAGAGGCACGTGGTTTGATTGGAAGATGCTTGTGAGAAACGGCGTCGAAAGCCTTCCGAAAATCTACAAATACGGAATTAATTTGAGACCACCTGCTTATAGCACACTTTAGTTCCCATGAATAAACAGCAGGTTTTGTTTCACAAAAATGATGTTTCCTGAATTCATCTATGTTTCAGTAGATTGTTTCCTACGAGCTAATAGTATTCGAACGTAGTACAAGTTCCACAATGTTACTACAACGAGATTTCAATGACGTCAGTCTGCAGGGGACTACTTCTATAACCTTTCTTGGCTGGTGTGGCCTGTGCAACTTTCCACTCTTCAGGTACAGATATTTCGTACAGCGAGTGGTTGTGTGTGATAGCTAAAATCGAGGCATTCATCTACAACTCTATACATACCCCGCAAGCCACCGTACGGATCATGATGGAGAGTACCAAGTACCACTACATTTCTTCTCATGTTCCGTTCGCAAACAGAACTAGGGGAAAACACTTGTCTGTAAGTCTCAGTACAAGCTCAAATTTCTTTCATATCTTCGAGACGCGAAATGTGCGTTGGCAGCGTTAAATACACTACTGGCCATTAAAATTGCTACACCAAGAAGAAATGCAGATGATAAACGGGTACCCATTGGACAAATATATTATACTAGAACTGACATGTGATAACATTTTCACGCAATTTGGGTGCATAGATCCTGAGAAATCGATAAACAACCTCCTCTGGCCGTAATAACGGCCTTGATACCCCTGGGCATTGAGTCAAACAGAGCTTGGATGGGGTGTACAGGTACAGCAGCTTCAACATGATACCACAGGTCATCAAGAGTAGTGACTGGCGTATTGTGACGAGCCAGTTGCTCAGCCACCATTGACCAGACGTTTTCAGTTGGTGAGAGATCTGGAGAATGTGCTGACCAGGGCAGCAGTCGAACATTTTCTGTATCCAGTAAGGCCGATACAGGACCTGCAACATGCGGTTGTGCATTATCGTGCTGAAATGTAGGGTTTCGCACGGATCGAATGAAGGGTAGATCCACGGGTCGTAACACATCTGAAATGTAAAGTCCAATGTTCAAAGTACCGTCAATGCGAACAAGAGGTGACCGAGACGTGTAACGAATGGCACCCCATACCATCACCCCAGTTGATACGCCCGCCAGTATGGCGATGGCCAGACATTTTGAATTGGTGAGAGGTCTGGAAAATGTGCTGGCCAGGGCAGCAGTCGAACATTTTCTGTATCCAGAAAGGCTCGTGCAAGACCTGCAACATGCGGTCGTGCATTATCCTTCTGAAATGTAGGGTTTCGCAGGGCACCTCATACCATCACGCCTGGTGATACGCCAGTATGGCGACGACGAATACACGTTTCCAATGTGCGTTCACCGCGATATCGCCAAACACGGATGCGACCATCATGATCCTGTAAACAGAACCTGGATTCATCCGAAAAAATGACGTTTTGCCATTCGTGCACCCAGATTCGTCGTTGACTACACCATCTCAGGCGCTCCTGTCTGTGATGCTGCGTCAAGGGTAACCGCAGCCATGGGCTCCGAGCTGATAGTCCATGCTGCTGCAAACGTCGTCGAACTGTTGGTGCAGATGGTTGTTGTCTTGCAAACGTGCCCATCTGTTGACTCAGGGATCGAGACGTTGCTGCACGATCCGTTACAGCCATGCGGATAAGATGCCTGTCATCTCGACTGCTAGTGATACGAGGCCATTTGGATCCAGTACGGCGTTCCGTATTACCCTCCTGAACCCACAGATCCCATATTCTGCTAACAGTCATTGGATGCGTGCGAGCAGCAATGTCGCGATACGATAAACCGCAATCGCGATAGGCTACAATCCGACCTTTATCAAAGTCGGAAACGAGATGGTACACATTTCTCCTCCTTACACGAGGCATCACAACAACGTTTCACTAGGCAACGCCGGTCAACTGCTGTCTGTGTATGAGAAATCGGTTGGAAACTTTCCTCATGTCAGTACGTTGTAGGTGTCGCCACCGGCCCCAACCTTGTGTGAATGCTCTGAAAAGCTAATCATTTGCATATCACAGCATCTTCTTCCTGTCGGTTAAATTTCGCGTTTGTAGCACGTCATCTTCGTGGTGTAGTAATTTTAATGGCCAGTAATGTACGTTCTGCTTCAAATTCCGATTGTCTAAATTTTGTCAGTACTGTGTTGCCAAAAGAACGTCGTCTTCTATCCTGGGATTTCCATTGCAGTTCACAAGACTTCTCCATAATACTTGGGTGTTGATCGAACCTATTGATAAAAAACCTAGCACGAATTGTTTCAATGCCTTCCTTTAACCCCACCTGGAGGCGATCCCAAACACTCCAGCAGTACTCAACAATGGATCGCACTAGTTCTGTTCAAAAATTGTTCAAATGCCTCTGAGCACTATGGGACTTAACATCTGTGGTCATCACTCCCCTAGAACTCAGAACTACTTAAACCTAACTAACCTAAGGACATCACACACATCCATGCCCGAGGCAGGATTCGAACCTGCGACCGTAGCAGTCGCGCGTTCCGGACTGAGCGCCTAGAACCGCTAGACCACCGCGGCCGGCACTAGTTCTGTTATCATCTTCTTCATAGATGAGCTGCACTTTCTCAATATGCTCCCAATAAAACGAAGTCGATCGTTCGCCATTCCTGCTACCATCCTGAATATCATGAGAGTACTCTGAAACGAACGTAGTTGGTATCCAGTCTGGACCGGAAGAGTCACCTTTATTAAGTGACTTACGTTACTGTGCTTGAATTTACCAACGGCTGCGTGTTCTCGTTAGGTTTTGTTTACATTATAAGAAATGGTTCAAATGGCTCTGAGCACTATGGGACTTAACATCTATGATCATCAGTCCCCTAGAACTTAGAACTACTTAAACCTAACTAACCTAAGGACATCACACAACACCCAGTCATCACGAGGCAGAGAACATTGTAAGACGTCATAGTCTCCTGACCTTCATTGCTTACATATTCCGCCCTCACAATCATATTCCGCACATCAGGACGCTTCATTCGAACCCAAACTCGATACGATAAAGTCAATGTTGTATGAATTCATGTAAACGATATGCAGTTAACAAATAAGCTAACCGTGGTTGAAATACTCGAGGCTGGCGTACGCACATACATTCCACATGCTTTTAGTTCGGGAGAGAAACCGCACAACGGGACGCCGGTCGCTTCAGAGGACGACCCAGCCTATGTCGGCCAGCGACCGCCCATGTAGCGGACAGCGGTGGCATGAGTGGAAAGGGGGAACGATCCCGTGTTCGGCTTAAAAGAAAATTCCGCTAGATTGTGTGGGAGCGGCCAGCCTACGCATTCTATACACATAGCACACAGTTTCAGAGATTTTCACAGGGAGACAGCAAACGCCAAACGCCAATGCTACAGGTTTCCGGATTGGTCGTCTTAAACGAAACGTCATTCTCCCGTTTTAGAAGAGCAATGCTGATTGGCAGACGATATTTCTAACGCCTTGAGCTGAAGGAATAATGGAAGGGATCGAAAGATATACCCATTCACGTCTGGTGTGGAGAGGCGCCGTTCTGTTGTCACTCTTGCAGCGAGGAACAAGTCTCTCCTCAGTACTTCACAGGGAGAGCACCTCTTTCGAGAGCGAATCAAAGTGCTACTCTATATTGAGTCCTTGCGATTAAGCGTTGTTCACTGAGTTGACCGACACACTTATTGTGCGGTGTGAATGGACAGAGTTACAGTTAAACGCCTGCGAGCGAATTTTGAGTGGCATCGCGGTGGACTGGTTATCCGTCCGGTGTACGACGCCAATAGTCTAGGGGCGAATAGGAATCCTTGACTTCATCAAGGGTAGGGAGAGTTTGATTGGCGAAGGTCAATGCAGATAGAACGAAAGTTATCTTATTTGTCAGCAGCGGGCGGCGCAGACAGCAGTCATCACAGCTTATGGTATTGTGCGCTACAGCTATTGCGAGCCCCATATTTCCTCCACAACAGTACACTTCACTGCATTTCACACGCGACAGCCTCGACCATACCTAGCAGCATTCTAAAGGATAATTATTCGCGTAGGCGCGCCTCTTAGCCATACTGCCAAGTCAACAACCATCTCAAACTTTGTATAGAAATTTCATTAGCGAATCCTATCCTTGAGAGGTAACTTCACATTCCGAAAAGAACCAGGATATAACTTGTTCAATTGCCGGCCGAAGTGGCCGTGCGGTTAAAGGCGCTGCAGTCTGGAACCGCAAGACCGCTACGGTCGCAGGTTCGAATCCTGCCTCGGGCATGGATGTTTGTGATGTCCTTAGGTTAGTTAGGTTTAACTAGTTCTAAGTTCTAGGGGACTAATGACCTCAGCAGTTGAGTCCCATAGTGCTCAGAGCCATTTGAACCATTTTTTTTTGAACTTGTTCAATTCATAACTAAAAGTGCCATTGTGATTTTTCAGAATTTTTGAAAAATAAATAATAACTTTCGTTAGTTTCGTGTTTCTCTTACACTAACTAGCACTACTCCAGTACCCAAGTATCCCACTAGTTACGTAAGAAATTTTGTGAATTTTTGTGTCATTTCCTTACAGCGGACGACTCCTGAAGATATTTATTGCTGAAAGTTTTTCAGGCATTTCTCTTTAGAACGTTAGGAGCGTCTGTCTGACTTCTGTAGTAGTGTGGGGGTGGAAATTGCATCATGCAGGAGCCACAGGGTAAAGGGTACATTTCAGATTAATCCGTTGTGCAGAATAACAGAATAACAGATCAACCCCACACCTCAGAACATTAAATGACAGACAAGGTAAGTTGCGGCCTGTTTCTCGTGATTCGCTTGAGATGCTCCTCCTACAGCTCGCTGCCGGGAAGCACCCTGCTCCATTACGAATGCGGCTGCGTACAGGACAAGAACCCCCGGCCGCGGGTCGTTGGAGGCGGTGGTCGGCCATATGTAAGGCACCTAGTGAGCACCCAGACCAACGTGGCGTGGCGTGGCGTGGCGTAGTACACTACACGTCCCTGGGGCCAGATTCCGCGCTGGCGCAAACTGCCTCCTGCTAATGGATAAAGTTAAATTGCTCCGTCTTGTAATAATAATAATAACAACAGCTGCGCGTCTTAACTGCAACCCTGTGCAGAAGCTGTGCACTCGTAGCCTACACAGGGAGTCGGCTAACGAGTTAGGTGCTTGGAGGATATTAGGGTACCACAGACTGCGCATGATGCAAGTTGTGTTGCTTGTCTTAAGGTGCATGAAATATTTTTCCAGACCAGTTTTATTTCGCCGAATCTGTACATCATATGCAATTGAAATTATCGTAACTGCAATTCCAAAGAAAATTCGCTGGCAAGTGTGAATACTACACAAAAATCAGTTTAATATGTCTTGGCTGCATAACACTGACACACATTTTTTACAGGAGATTGAACTGTTGTTGTTGTTGTTGTTGTGATCTTCAGTCCTGAGACTGGTCTGGTGCAGCTCTCCATGCTACTCTATCCTGTGCAAGCTTCTTCATCTCCCAGTACCTACTGCAGCCTACATCCTTCTGAATCTGCTTAGTGTATTCTTCTCTTGGTCTCCCTCTACGATTTTTACCCTCCACTCTGCCCTCCAATACTAAATTGGGGATCCCTTGATGCCTCAGAACATGTCCTACCAACCGATCCCTTCTTCTAGTCAAGTTGTGCCACAAGCTCCTCTTCTCCCTAATTCTATTCAATACCTCCTCATTAGTTATGTGATCTACCCATCTAATCTTCAGCATTCTTCTGTAGCACCACGTTTCGAAAGCTTCTATTCTCTTCTTGTCTAAACTATTTATCGTCCATGTTTCACTTCCATACATGGCTACACTCCATACAAATACTTTCAGAAACGACTTCCTAATATTTAAATCTATACTCGATGTTAACAAATTTTTCTTCTTCAGAAACGCTTTCCTTGCCATTGCCAGTCTACATTTTATATCCTCTCTACTTCGACCATGTTATTTTGGTCCCTAAATAGCAAAACTCCTTTACTACTTTAAGTGTCTTATTTCCTAATCAAATTCCCTCAACATCACCCTACTTTATTCGACTACATTCCATTATCCTCGTTTTACTTTTGTTGATGTTCATCTTATATCCTCCTTTTAAGACACTGTCCATTCCGCTCAACTGCTCTTCCAAGTCCTTTGCAGTCTCTAACAGAATTACAGTGTCATCGGCGAACCTTAAAGTTTTTGTTTCTTCTCCATGGATTTTAATACCTACTCCGAACTTTTCTTTTGTTTCCTTTATTGCTTGCTCAATATACAGATTGAACAACATCGGGGATAGGCTACGACCCTGTCTCACTCCCTTCCCAACCACTGCTTCCCTTTCATACCACTCGACTCTTATAACTGCCATCTGGTTTCTGTACAAATTGTAAATAGCCTTTCGCTCGCTGTATTTTACCCCTGCCACCTTCAGAATTTGAAAGAGAGTATTCCAATCAACATTGTCAAAAGCTTTCTCTAAGTCTACAAATGCTGGAAACGTAGGTTTGCCTTTCCTTAATCTTTCTTCTAAGATAAGTCGTAGGGTCAGTATTGCGTCACGTGTTCCACTTTTCTACGGAATCCAAATTGATCTTCCCCGAGGTCGGCTTCTATCAGTTTTTCCATTCATCTGTAAAGAATTCGCGTTAGTATTTTGCAGCTGTGACTTATTAAACTGATAGTTCGGTAATTTTCACATCTGTCAACACCTGCTTTCTTTGGGATTGGAATTGTTATACTCTCCTTGAATGCTGAGGGTATTTCGCCTCTCTCATACATCTTGCTCACCAGATGGTAGAGTTTTGTCAGAACTGGCTCTCCCAAGGCTGTCAGTAGTTCTAATGGAATGTTGTCTACACCGGGGGACTTGTTTCGACTCAGGTCTTTCAGTGCTCTGTCAAACTCTTCACGCAGTATCATATCTCCCATTTCATCTTCATCTACATCCTCTTCCATTTCCATAATATTGTCCTCAAGTACGTCGCCCTTGTATAGACCCTGTATATATTCCTTCCACCTTTCTGTTCCCTTCTTTGCTTAGAACTGGGTTTCCATCAAAGCTCTGGATATTCATGCAAGTGGTTCTCCTTTCTCCAAAGGTCTCTTTATAATTCTCCTGTAAGCAGTATCTATTTTACCCCTAGTGAGATAAGCGTCTACATCCTTACATTTGTCCTCTAGCCATCCTTGCTTAGCCATTTTGCACTTCCTGTCGATCTCATTTTTGAGACGTTTGTATTCCTTTTTGCCTGCTTCATTTACTGCATTTTTATATTTTCTCCTTTCATCAATTAAATTCAATATTTCTTCTGTTACCCAAGGGTTTCTACTAGCCCTAGATGGAACTATGCAATGGAATTGTTTTACACTTTCACTATACCTAAATAGTACTTTTTAGCCTTTTATCGGTAAAGCACGTAGCTTTAAATTGTTAACATTCTCGATTAAAACTCTTTTTAAAACTAAAGCATAGTCTACCAATACTTTTGCCGGCCGGTTTGACCGAGTGGTTCTAGGCGCTTCAATCTGGAATCGCGCGACCGCTAAGGTCGCAATTTCGAGTCCTGCCTCGGGCATGGATGTGTGTGATGTCCTTAGGTTAGTTAGGTTTAAGTAGTTCTAAGTTCTAGGGGACTGATGACCTTAGATGTTGAGTCCCATAATGCTCAGAGGCATTTGAACCATTACTAATACTTTTGAAGTATCGAACTGGGCCGTTTTTATAATAATGACACGCCCATTTTGCTCACTATGTCCTTAGACACACAAATTTCTAACTGCACCTGACTTTTACTTTTCTTTCATCGTTTGACGTTCCTACGATATGAGTTACACAGGTTGGTCAGAAACAGTCAGAAAAACTTGTAACGCTGGTGAAGACTAGGTTGTGCTGAGAAATAATTATCATGAAAAACAAATCGATACTGTGCGCCGTTTCCGATATAATTAGCATTGAAGTTAGCCAATCAGGCCGTTGCATGCCCAAATTAAAGTGCCTTGCCAGATGCAATTAGCCTCGGTTGCTCTCATGACGTAGATGACAGCACACGAGACTTCTCAGCCATGGCTCGGGTTTGATCCTTACTACCGTCCGATGTACAATTGTTGTACTAGGAAACCAAACGAAGAATACGTTTGGCGACACTTTCAGCTAACGACGCGAAAGCAGGCTGCCAAAAGAAGACTGCTACAAACTCCGAAACGTCGTTTTACATGTCAGAAAAGTGTTCTCCCGTATTACAGTTTGACAAGAAACTGTTTAAAAAAATCAACGTTTAGTATGACGATCTGCCAACTCACCTACATTTTTTATTTTTAAAATTTCACTTCGTTCGTTTTTGTTCGTTGTATTTGTTCGGGGCTTACGTCCCTTGACACTCGTTGAGGTTCATTGTTGATCCATTCATTCAGTTTATTTTATTTTATTTTTTTTTTATTTTTATTTTTATTTTCTTTTATTGCAGAGGGTAGCTAACCCTCTGACAGAACACGCTGACCTATCGTGCCGGCACAAAGATAATCACTTTCATAGCTCACATATATGGTTTCGCTGTACTCTGTAGTTCTGGGGTTACTTTTAATTGTCGTTTACGGATCTTCTTCTGGACGACAGCACACAGGACAAACTAAATCGGGATTTGGTCGATACTCTATCGACTCGCAACCGATCTGAGTGTCTGACATCTGGAAGTTTGGGTGGTAGAATTTGTTTCCTTTCTAGCAATGTAGCAGAGCGTGTTGTAGTCTACGATATGTGTTAATAATTAGTTTTCTACATATTTAAAGGTTCAAAAAACTGCGACTGCTTATTTATAGTGATAATTTGATTTGATTTCCAAATGGTTCAAATGGCTCTGAGCACTATGGGACCTAACAGCTATGGTCATCAGTCCCCTAGAACTTAGAACTACTTAAACCTAACTAACCTAAGGACAGCACACAACACCCAGTCATCACGAGGCAGAGAAAATCCCTGACCCCGCCGGGAATCGAACCCGGGAACCCGGGCGTGGGAAGCGAGAACGCTACCGCACGACCACGAGCTGCGGACTTTTGATTTCCAAGTTGGTTCATCTATCTACAGACTACGCTTAGGTTGGACCGGAATGTGATAGTTTGTTCGTCATTTGGCGAAGCCAAGGAATGTGGAAACAAAAAACTATCTGAAGTCTCTTGGGCTCTGCAGAAATATCAACGCATTCAATTTCCACGTGTCTCACGTCGCATAACTGTTACAAAGGTAGAATCTTTATTCAAAACTGGGCAGATTCCAGAACAGATGTGTTATGTCGTCATTAACGTATGGCGCATGAACCTATCACAGAATAACAGAATTTAAACGCTAGTGTCTTAACAGCGACCCAGTGATCTGGCTCCATGGTTAGGATCATGGATACGCTGGACTGTAGACAAAATCCTCGTCTCGCCGTTCGCATTTACAATGTCTGTGGTTTCATTAAATCGCTTCATGCAGATATCGCGATGGTCTGAACTCGGTCGATATCTTGTCCTACGCTTCTCAATACGAAGTAGTGCTCCAGTGACCTCATCATTGACAGTACATTTAACCCTAACCTTCCCACTTCTCCCTTCCATTAATAACAACGTAAACGGAAATAACATTTCAGATCTCCGGCAGCAAAATAAAGCGCTCCACAAAGATTCACCTGAACGTTCCATATGCATATTATTCTGTTGTTCCACAGTGACGTCAGAGAGTCAGCCACTAACAGCGTGAACTGGCCTACTGCACAACTCCACCGAGGAGTTAGCACCTAGGTTGATGAAAAATTATCACAAACCAGAACTTGAAACTAGGTTTCTTGTTTTTCACGAGCTGTCCGCCTTAACCGTTCGGTTCTCAGAGCGCGCCACAGGCGTGACTCAAATTTTCAATTACATTCGTGTTTCTGCCTATGATTTCCAAACACAACAATCAGAGTTTCTTCCATTGTGTGTGTAGATATAGCATCAAAGGCGGAATGGCTTTGATGCACGCATGATACTTATCCTGCCACAGGGATAAAAAAAGCTGTATAGCTAAGCTGTTCACCATAGATAATTCCAGAAACTTTTAAGATATCGTAATTGTGCTTTCACCAAAATGAATTGTCAAAAAATCTTCATTAACTGACCTACAGTGACTTTTGGAAGTGAAATTAATTAGATACATATCGGTATGAACCTTCCTTTTTCAAATGGAACTGTAGTAATGTCCCGAAGTCCTATAACAAACGAATTTAACGGCGTTTCTCTCTTCATAATCCAGTTAGAAGTTTCTGAGAGTCTACTATATTTGAACATGAAACCGAACCTCCGTGTTGTTATACCGAACTGTCGCGTCAGATAGATGGGGCGCTCCAGTTTGCCGGCTACTTACAAAAGTGTAATGGTGGAGAAACTTTAATTGAAATCGCTTGGCTACATGTGCTTGGATCGACGCACCTACACTTGCAAATATTTGTACGTTGAACACAAAGTTACAGGGTAGGGCAACAAGTACTGTGATGTGGTTGCTGTCGTTACAGGAACAGCTTAGCACGTCCCTTCCACTGCATCCGGTGAAGCTATCCGTGCTGCTGTGTATCAGCGTTAACGTACAACTGACACCAGCCGCAAAACAAACCTTATCCAGAGGCGTACGGTAGCGAACAGTACCTAGAGGTCGCAGATGAAAGTGAGGGGTTAAAAAATGGTTCAAATGGCTCTGAGCACTGTGGGGCTTAACATCTGAGGTCATCAGTCCCCTAGCACTTAGAACTACTTAAACCTAACTAACCTAAGGACATCATACACATCAGTGCCCCAGGTAGGATTCGAACCTGCGACCGTAGCGGTCGCGCGGTTCCAGACTGAAGCAGCTAGAACCACTCGGCCACACCGGCCGGCTAAAGTGGGTGGTACTGAAATCAACAACTAGTTTCACGAGTGAATGGAACAAGTTTTGTTTTCAAACAAGACGCACAGCACGCACCAGCGACATTTGCGCTGTTGTACAGATATTTTCAGTGCAACGCAGATACAGAATAAATGGGGGTAACAAATCAAACAAAATGCAACTCTGCAACGAGGCAAAGTAAACCACGAGCCTTTTATTCAGGGTTGTCAAAGTAAAACTGGTCCAGAAAATATTTGATGCACCTTAAGATACACAACAGAACCTTCATCATTCTTCCTGGGTATCGACGATCTTCCTATCTCAACCTGCAAGAAATATTTTCTGGGCCAATTTTATTTTCCCCATTCTATACCTAAATACTCAGAAAACATCCCTGAAAAGCCTTTGTACACGTGCCTCTACTTGTTGATCTTTCATAGAGTGCAGACGTGCTGCCCTTAGGCATCCCAGGAGCCTCTCACGTAAACAGTCGGTCACTAGGGAGAGAGACGCTGCTTGCACTGTAGTCCAACTGTGGCGCAGCTGTGTGCTGCTGGGACATGCTGTGCTCTGTGTGTGCCCCACTGCCGCCCGTGTGTGTCGCTGGGACGTGTGTTTGTGTCATCAGGCCCGCGTCAGCAAATCATCCTTTCGTCCGCTAGTACCCGGTTGCCTGCCAGAGAAAAATGCTGGTACGAATGACTTAGATATACTCTGGAACTCTATTCTCCGTCGCTTTTGTGTCGCTTATATTTTATATATATATATATATATATATATATATATATATATATATATATATATATGTGTGTGTGTGTGTGTGTGTGTGTGTGTGTGTGTGTGTGTGTGTGTGTGTGTGTGTGTTAATCCCGCAAAAGCTGAGGCAACAGTTTCAGGAAAATTACCGGAAATTTCTATTTCAAGCTATTTTCTTCCAGTACTCGAACTGGCTTGATGCAACCCGCCACGAATTACTTTCTTCTGCCAATCTCTTCGTCTCGGTGTAGCACTACCACCCAACGTCCTCAGTTACTTCCTGCATATATTCCAGTGTCTTCCCCTACAGTTTTTAACCTCTGCACCTCCCTCTAGTGCCACAGAAGTTAGTAACGGCTTATAACTTGTCCTATCATCCTGGGTCTTTTTTTTTCAGTTTTCTCCATACGTTTCTTCCTTCGCCGGTGCTGTGGAGAACCTCATCATTCTTTACCTTGTCAGACTATCTAATTTGCTACATTATTCCGCAGTAACACATCTCAAACCCTTCGATTATCTTTTTCCCTGGTCTTCTCATGTTCACTGCCATAATATGTTTTGCTGTATACGTACGTTCTCAAAAATTTGTTTCCTAATTAAGGCCTATATTTGATACTACTAGAGTTATTTTAGCAAAGAATGCGCTCTTCGCCTGTACTAGTCCGCTTTTTATATCCGTGTTTCATCAGCCATACAATTTTGCGTTCAGGGTAGCAGAATTCCTTAACTTTTCCAACATCCATGTTAAATTTATCGTTACTGTAATTTCTACTACTCCACATTGCACATTGTACTGTATGTATTCTATGTTAACCGGGGACCTAGAAACGACGGAGAGGCACCGTACCCGCCACAGCCGCAGTGGTCCACAACCCCACGACTACTACCGCAGTCCACTTCACCCCTCCGCCGCCCCACACCGAACCCAGGGTTATTGTGCGGTTCGGCCCCAGGTGAACCATCCCACCCCACCCCACCCCACCCCCCAGGGAATGTCTCCACCAGACGAGTGTAACCCCTATGTTTGTGTGGTAGAGTAATGGTGGTGTACGCGTACGTGTAGAACTTGTTTGCGCACAATCGCCGATATAGTGTAGCTGAGGCGGAATGAGGGGAACCAGCTCGCATTCGCCGAGGCAGATAGAAAACCACCTAAAAACCATCCACAGACTGGCCGGCTCACGGGACCTCGACACAAGTCCGCCGGGCGGATTCGTGCCGGGGGCCAGGAGCTCCTTTCCACTCCGGAAAGCCGTGCGTTAGACCGCTAGACTAACCGGGCGGGCTATATTCCACATTACTTTCGTCTTTCTTCGGTTTACTCTCAATCCATGTCCTGTTACCATTAGAACGTTCATTCCATTCAGCAGGTTCCGTAATTCATCTCCGCAAACACTGAAGATAGCTACGTCCTCCGCGATTTATTGATCCTCTCAATCTGAACTTCATTCCTGCTGCTGAACCTTTCTTTTGTTTCAGTCATTCCTTCTTCTATGTATATATTGAACAGTAGGGGCGAAGAGTGCAACTTTGTCTTACACCCTTTTCAATCCGATCACTTCTTTCTTGAATTTCCATTGTTATTGTCCCCTCTTGGTTCTATTGCGTCTTATATATTATCCTTTCTTCCCACTTTTGCTATTTATCACAGAATTTTGAACATATTGCACCATTTCATACTGTCGTACCCTTTTTCTAGTCCCATAAATCCTATGATTGTGTCTTGAGTTTTTTAAAGTAACATCCTTATCAAGCGCAGCGTCAAAACTGCGCCCCTGGAACCTTCACCTTTCCAAAAGCCAGACTGACCGTCATCCAACAGATTGTCAATTTCCTTATCCATTCGTCCAAATACTACTCTTGTCAGCAATTTTGATGCAAGAGTCGTTAAGCTGATTGCCCGATAGTTCTGTTATTTATCTCCCCTTGCTGGATTCGAGATTGTGTGGCTGATATTTTTCCCAAAGTTTGATGGTATGTCTGCAGTCGTTTAGTTTCCACTTCCCCCAGCGATTTTAGAAATTCAGCAGCCGTGTTATCAATTTCTTCGTTCTACAACCGTCCATTTTACCTATAGATTGTCCAAAATTGCTTGAGGATTGACAGACAAGGCGGCCGGCCGCGGTGGTCTAGCGGTTCTAGGCGCTCAGTCAGGAACCGCGCGACTGCTACGGTCGCAGGTTCGAATCCTGCCTCGGGCATGGATGTGTGTGATGTCCTTAGGTTAGTTAGGTTTAAGTAGTTCTAAGTTCTAGGGGACTTATGACCACAGATGTTGAGTCCCATAGTGCTCAGAACCATTTGAACCGTTTTTGGACAGACAAGGCGGAACTATTGGCTTGAGGCTCACACGGGGGTCACAGAACACATACATACAGTCCCACAAAATCTGCGGCTGCAGCAACCGTCCACGGTTGCGTGACATTTGCCCCTACTGCTACAACACTTGTGCTTCCACTATGATCTAGTCACTTTTGTTCCCTGTTGCGATCTCAGATTTTATTTTTTGTTTTCAATTCTTATATTTGTGGTGTTGATATTTTACGTTATTATTTTCCTTGTTGAGTTTTGCGTGACACTTTACAACGTCGGAAGTATGTTCGTCGAATGGTATTCAGTGGAAAAGTACCATGTCGCACTCTTGACGTGAGGATTACCTTACAAGGTCACTCGAGAGAAATGTTTTGCATGTTGCGTGCGTACAGCATCAACAGTTTTTTCGTGGTCGCTGCATCCCACAGAGCACGGAGGGTCTACGTGGCACAGCAGCACAATGTGCCTGCCTCTCCAGGAATTACGCAGCGCGGTGACGTACGACTAAATCCGTATCTCCGGTCCAACCCGCGGAGGGCGACGCCTTCGCTGCCCTACTTCTGCATCGACTGTCGCGCTGTCGCTAATAGATCGTTGCCCAATATCACTGTTCCGCCCCGGTATTTATGTGGGCTGCACGGCCAGACAAGGGGGTTCGACTGGAAAGTCGATAGGCATTCCAGCTTCCGGAGCCGACACTCAACCTCTATTTACGGCCAGCACAATCGGACATCAGCCTGCAACCAGTCTTCGAAGGCCGCAGCTCGTCCACCACCTCATCGCTTCTCCAATGAATAGAAGAACTTTTTCGAAGTGTCCGCCAATCGGATTAGGATTTTCATTCGGGGTGATACTAGTGGAATATTGTACCTCAGTTCGCCTCCAAATGAAAGTTACTTACTGTACGAGGCGTATGCGGAAAGTAAGGTCCGATTAGGCGTGAAGTGGAAATCACTGTGAAAATCCGATGGAACTCCTCACAGATGCGTTGCATAGTGTCTTTAGTGTGCCTTTCGATCTCTTCAGGTTGCTCTTTTCAGTTCAGAGCGGAAAGTGATTACATAGAAATGCCTAAAATAACAGTGTGTCCCGCCAAGTATGTGAATCTGGTGAGATTTCGCTTGAAGGTATGCAGCCCACATAGCATAAATGTCATGGGTTTCTTTCTTCAAGACATTCTGCAGAGTCAATGGAGACGCTCCTGCAGCGTTTTCTAAGGGAAGTGTTTGATCACCCTCAATACAGCCCTTAATTGGTTCCCTCCATTTTTCATCACTGCTAACATGAACCGCTATTACGAAGACAACATTTTGGCACAAACAACGAAAGACAGACCAGCGTAGAGAATTGGCGAAAAGGTCAGGCGGCTTCTTTCTGTCACGAGGGTACTGGAAAATTTGTACAACGCCACGAAAAAAACTCTAAATCGGAGCGGCGACCTAACTGTTGTGAATAAAAAAATTTTTGATTTTCTCTTAGGTTTTCATTTCGCGATCGATCGGACCTTGCTTTCCGAACAGCCCTCGTATGTGATTGATTCCGTAATAAATACTGTGAACTTTGAAGGGTCACTTAGCAATTGTGTTAGTCGTAGCCTCCTTCGTAGAACTTAACCGCGTGGTAAGTGTTGTAGTACGCTCAGGCCCAGAAAACCTCAATGCTGAAATGTACAGAGCACAATGCAGCGTGGGTAATACTCAACCTTATATTGTTGATAGACGCTGACCATGGCAAACCGAAAGGAGGACATGATGCGATTTAGTATGCTAACTGCAGTGGCACGGCCTTCTTACTGTGGGATCTCGTTATTCCGTCAGCAGTACGCTAAGACGACGTACTTACTCTTCGTCAGATTGTGAGTTCCACCTACAAAGACTATTTCTCACATACATCCGAAGATAAATCAATGATTACTGATTCTTGTACGCTTTCGCTGTCTCAATATGGGCATTATTCCCCCCAATGAACCAGCTAAAGATTGTTATTTCCAAAATCTGCTGAATAATTCGCTCCAATTATATTCGTTTATTTCTCCGTTGTTACATCAACTCAGAAATCAAGACTGACCTCAGACTTCTTTTACAATCCGTCAGTTAAACTAGTCACAATATTTTGATTCTCTAAATATCACTTAGAACCACATCGTTTGGTTCTTTACGAACATTGACTACTTAATTTGAAATATTCGACACTTATCGGAGGTATGCGAATCTACAATACGGGGAGCGTTGAGTCAGCAGTGCAACATTTTTTTTTTCCTCTGCCAGTTTCGGTTAAAAATGTGGAATTTATTGTGGGAGATCGTGGAATATTCCTGCTTTAGCTCTTATAGTTTCACGAAGTTCCGATAGATGTGACGTTGTACGTGACCCTCAAAATCGCGTCTGTGACGGAGGTGCGTTCCAAGAACAGAGCTGTCATTGAGTTTCTTATTGCGGAAAACCACAGCATCGCACATACTAATAAGCGCTTGCAGAATGTCTATGCAGACCTGGCAGTGAATAAAAGTATGGTGAGTCGTTGGGCGAGGCGTCTGAAGAGGTTATTCTGTTTGATGTCCTCCTTCATCGTGCAGCGATCAACCTCAGCAAATTGAAGAAACAACTTCAGCGTTTTTGTCGCCACAAAAATGCAAACGAACTTCTCCGTGGCAACGGAAGGCCTCGCATAAGTCTGCGCACCCAAGAGGAACTCTCAAAATTTCATTGGACTGTTCTTCCTCATCCGCACTAAAGCCGAGATGAAAAGTGCACTCAGCGGGAAACAGTAAGTGGATTTTGGGGAGGTTATTGATGTAGCAAGACTTTGGCTCCGACGTCGACCAGTAGAGTGGTACCGTGCGTGCCTACAAGCCCTCGCATTGAACAGAGATTGTGTTGAAAAATAGGGGTTTGCAGCCAAAAGAGTGGGAAATAATATGGTGGATAGGAATCCCGAATAAAACCAATCTGCTTTCGGAAAAAAATGTGTTGCATTACTTACTGAGCGCCTGTCATATCATGAAATTTCAAACATTTTTAATTCTGGTTTACAAATCGCTTAACTTGATTTCACCAGAGATCATAATTATTTCCACGCAGTTAAATAATGCAGCCACTCACAAATGCAAACTAGCTTTAGGTTTCAGCACTCGCTTCACTGAACAGTTAACAGCATTCTAAATAAAGAATATTTCAGTATCAGTTATCATTTTGGACTGATCTCCTATTACAAATCAGGTTCATAAAAACCTATTACTCACTCTCGTCTTTAGTATGTAATTTTCTGAAATTTTTGAAATATTCTCTGCGCAACATTATGGAGATAATCTAACTATTAACATTTTCCAATAAATCTCAACACTTCACGAATACGGTATCGTGTCAGGTGTTAATGACACGTAATAACTTTTAATTACAAGTTCAGATGACGATTCTATAATTCCACATCTCAAGACAGACTGAAAGTTTTACAATACAAATTATAGTTGTTTTCTTTTTTCATTGTTAATAAAAAAGGCATAACAACAACTTGACACTGTTCCCGTCATCTTCGTACCTCTGGCAGTAGAATTAATGGCAAATATGTGCGGTGGCGTTATCTGCTCTCTCGGATGGGAAGACTGCTGTCGCTGCCGATTTCTTGATGCATTAACATAAAATGATAACTCATAATCACATTAAAACATGAATTCGACTTGCCGTATATCGTTGCTGCTGGAAACAGCGATGATGAGACGGCTGAATATTTCGTATCACCGCACGATGTTAAAGGAAGTGACAAACAACAGACCTCCATAAACCACGGTGCACCATGTAAGAAATCGGCGAACTGGTAGAAACCATATGGGCATACATTCATTAGACTACCTTCCAAACTATCATAATAGATATGAGCCAAAATTAATTGTTACGTTGCCAGCAACAGTAAAAAAATTCCTCTGTCTGCAGTCGAAAGACGCACCAACGAAGCCACCTCCGAAGACAGGAAGAAAGACGTCAAACATACGCAGAGCACTGTGAATGAAACATAGCGCTAGTAATCTGTTTCAGAAAGTGCAGTAGACGAAATGATCGTCCCATCAAATAACGGCAGTGACGTTGTCATTTCACGCTTCCGTGATAGCGATGAGAGTTATGTCAGTAGTTTTTCCATTATCACCACAAGAAGGATGCACAGACAGCTTCAGCTGAATGTTTAGGACCTGCATTCAAAACTAGAAGATTTCTAATTTTTAACTGATTTTAAGAAGGCTGCTCTCAGAAACTAATTATGTTCATCTCATGATTCAGTCCCTATCACATAACACAAAGCTGTCTCTACATAAATCTCTCTACTGCTAGAAAGCGGAAAGGTTAAGAAATAGTCTGAAGGAGGTACAACGGACCCTCTGCCAGGTACCTAAGTGTTAGTAGGACAGAGTCATGCAGATGTTGATAACTGCTCCAGTGTGTTGAGGTAGCGTAATTTGTATAGGCATAAATTCATAATTTTGCTTACCTCTACTAACGGCGCAATTTATTTGTTATGTTGGAAATAAATACAAAGTTTGAGCATATAACGTTATGACCTAGTAATGTGTTTCTCGTAATGAAACCAAACTTGCGACAGGTTAGCTCTTGACGAGAGAGAGGTACATTTCGCTTCAAATTTGACTTGAATTAGCTGCTGTCAGAGATGTCTGACAGAGTTCGGCTTTCGAGCAGATGAAAATATGATTTATTCTTTACTTCGTGTGCTTACCATTTTAACCTAAATTTAAAGGCGAAAAAGCTTCTTGACTGTCGAATATTTGGTAAAGTCACGTGAAATGCTTTTTCGTAATTTTTTACATCGTCTCAAAACTTGTTGCTTCAAACAAAATTAAACTTAAAAATTTAGTACAGCTGTTTCAGAATATATCAGTTCCCCACGCCAACATGGATTCTGTAAACAGAGATCTTGCGAAACACAGCTCGTCTACGAAAGGCATCCAATTAGATGCCGCGTTCCCTGACTTCCGGAAAGCATTCTATATAATTCTGTACTCCCGTTTAGTGAACAAGATACGACTTTACCGAGTATCGGACCATATTTATGACTCGAGTCAGAAATTTCTGAGAGAGAGATCTCAGTACATTATTCTTAATGGGATGAAATCGGCAAATGTAGAATCGGTTTTTGTAATACGGCAAGGGCGTGTTATAGGGCCTTTACTGTTTAAAATTCGAATAAATGATCTAGCAGATAATGTAAACTCTACGAGGCTTTTTGCAGACGATTCTGTTGTCTATAACAAGGTTCAAACCATAAAACAATAGAATCATAAGAGAAAGTTGTACACATAGAGAAAACCTGCAGACAGAGGAAGATTTCAGACTGATTACATAATGGGAAGACAGAGATATCGAAACCAGATTTTAAATTAGAAGACATTTCCAGGAGCATATGCAGACTCTAACCACAATTCATTGGTTACGAATTGTACATTAAAACCGAAGAAATTGCAAATAAGTAATAAATTAAGGAGATGGGACCTCTATAATTTGAAAGAGCTACAGTTAGTTGACAGTTTCAGAGAGAGCATTAGGCAACCATTGACTAGAACGCGGGAAAGGAATACAGTAGAAGACGAACGGGTATACTTGAGAGATGAAACAGTGAAGGCAGCAGAGGACAAAAAAAGTAAAAAGACAACACCTACTAGAAATCCTTGGATATCGGACGAGACATTGAATATCTGATGAAAGAAGAAAATATATGAATGAAGCAGACGAAAGGAAATACAAACGTCTAAAAAATGAAAAATAACAGAGCAAGAATGACTACAGCACAAATTTAAGGATTTAGAAGTATATTTCACTAGGGGAAAGATATATACCGTCTACAGGAAAATTAAAGATGCCTATGGAGAAAAGAGAACCAGGTGCATGAATTTAAAGGGTTCAGAAGGACAAACAGTATAAGCAAAGAAAGGAAAAGCTGAAAGGTGTAAGGAGTATACAGAGGATGTGCACAAGAGAGATGAACTTGAAGGCAATATTATAGAAAGGGAAGAGGAGGTAGATGAAGACTAGAGGGGAGATATGATACTGAGAGAAGAATCTGACAGAGCACTGAAAGACATCAGTCGAAGCAAGGCCATTGTAGATGACATTCCGTCAGAACTACTGAAAGCCTTGAATGAGCCAGCCATCACAAAACTATTTCATCTGGTGTGCAAGATATACAAGACAGGCGAAATACCCTCCGCCATCAAGAAGAATGTAATGATTCCATTTCCAAATAAATCAGGTGCTGACAGGTGTGAATATTGCCGAAGCAGTTTAATGAGTCATGGTTGCAAGATACTAGCATGAATTCTTTGCAGAAGAGTGGAAAAAGTGGCAGAAGCCGACATCGGGGAAGATCTGTTTGGATTCCGGAGAAATATAGGATCACTCGATGGAAAGCTGACCCTTTGATTTCTCTTAATATGTAGTACTGGAGAGGGAGATAAAAATTGTGGAGGGAGACCAAGAGCTGAATACAGTAAGCAGATTCAGGAGGATATAGGTTGCAGTAGTCATTCGGAGATGAAGAGGCTTGCACAGGATAGAGTGGTATGGAGAGATGCATCAAAACAGTCTTCGGACTGAAGACCACAACAACAACAACAACAGAAAGGTTGCAACCTCAGAAGACTGTAGCGACATGCGTGATGACCTGAAGAGGATCGATGGCATGTGCAGGGACTGTCAGCTAACCATGAACATAAACATATTTAACATATTAGTCATAAATAAGCAAAGCGTTCCACTACTCTTCGATTAAGGTTTGGCGAAGAATCACTGGAAACGGTAGCAAGCGCAAAATATCTAAGAGTATATGTCCGAAGAGACCTCAAGTGCAATGACCATATAAAACAAATAGTTGGAGAAGCTGTGGAAATGTAACACATCTATGAAAGAAGTGGCTTGCAAAACTCTTCTTCGACAAATTCTGGAATATTTCTCATCATTTTTCATCAGCTTACAAAGCACGATCAACAGGCGAGATAGAGCGTCCAATAAACAGCGGCACTTTTCGTGACGTAGTTGCTTAGAATGTGTCCCAGAGCGTTACGGAGATTCTCGACACGCTACACGAGATGTGTATCACAGAGAAGGTTGCTCTTGAAATTACGAGAACGTATGTTAGAAGAAGAGTTGGACAACATATTACTTTCTCTTGTGAAATGACCACGAACAAAAAATAAGAGAAATAGAGCTCATATTCAAATTAATCTACAGTATTTGTTTCGTCTCATTATTCGCAACTGGACCAGGGGCGGAGGGAAAATGACTCTAGTCCCAGAGGTACTCCCCGCCACACACCGTGTGGTAGCTTGGGACTTAGATCAGGTTTTTACATAGGAATCCATGTGCGGAAAAGTTATCCAACGATGCTACAGAGCCTCAAAGTTGTAGACGCCGGCACCTGTAAATTTACGTGTATACAGGGTGATTCCGTGATGATGTCACAAAATTACAAGGATGATGATGACGGATAAATGTATCAAATTGAGGTAAGGGTCACTGGTTCGGAAACGAACGAGTCAAAAGTTACAAGTAAAAATCATTCTGATACCTTGAAAGACGTATGCGTCGCCGGCGATGGGCGAGGCATGGCAGAGTCTCTGACCAGAGTTGTTGCTTGTCGCGAGTCGGGGTCAGTCGGCTTTAGTCTTCTGTCCGTGCTAGTAAGCAGTAGTCTCTAGTCTGCAGTAGTCGACAGTAGTCTGTGTGAGTCAGAGGTAGTCGGCGCGTGTCGGCTGTCTGGTCTGCTCGGGACTCTGGTCAGAAGTCTGGAAGATGAGTATTGTTGTAGAAGGTAAAGAAGCAGCCTTGCGCATATCTAGTAATGTATATTAATTGTCTTTTAATTTCTTTCAAAAAATGCCCCAATAATAATTTTTATAATATAAAGTAACTTTTTTAAAGAAAAGTATTCATTTCAATTTAAAGAATATTTCCAATTCATGACCATTCCTTCCAAGAATCAAAAAAAAATATATATATGCCAGCATTGCACGAAGCTGTGTCGAAAATTTCTACATAAGAACAGATATATTTGCAGTTTTTATTGAGGTAAGATTTTTTTTTTTTTTTTTTTTTTTTTTTTTTTGTTCAGAATACAGGGCCGAAGGGCAGCGCTGCTGTCCTTATAAAATTTACCACGTTACTAATTTTTTTTATTATTTTTCGAACTTAAAATTAAATGAGAAAAGAATTTTTGCGGGAACATTACATGTAAATGCATTTCTGCACACAGATTATAAATGGGAGCCAATTTTGTTCTGAGGTTACAATATTAACAAATTCATTTAATTATTATTTTTGTGGGGAGTTTACGCTTGGCCCATTTTCATCATTATTATTTATCTGTGGGGAGGTTACAACCTCTGACAATGGAATACATGAAGCAGCACTGTTATTGCTAAGACTGGAAGATGTGCAACTTCCAGAGGTGGTTGTATGGATCAAGGCAACAAAATATGTCGAGTAAGCATGGGCTCTAAAATGCAGACCTAAGGAGCTATAAGCACTTGTTCATCTTCGCTAGCGTGAAATACATCTCCTCTTTTGAACAAGTGCTCGTTGCTGGTTCGTTTCCAGTACAGGGACCCTTACCTCAAACTGGTACATTTATCCGTCTTCATCATCCTTGAAAGTTTTCAACATCATCGCGGAATCACCCCGTATATGCATACACTGATCAGCCAGAACATTAAAACAATTTTAATAAATATTTCTGGAACAGAGATCAAAAAAATTTTTTAAAATTTTTTTTCTTTTTAAAATTCAGACTTGATCGCACCACGTATGTTACAAGAACATAGGTGACCCGTTTCGATCATATCAGACCCATGTCATCCTTCGAAGATGGTAGGTGGAGCACTCTTCCCAGCTGCTGTGATGTCAGTTGACCAGTTGACTTCACAGCAGCTGAGAAGAGTGCTCCACCTACCATCTTCGAAGGATGCCATGGGTCTGATAATGGTCATGTGATATGGCCGAAACCGGTCACCTATGTTCTTGTAGCATATGTGGTGCGATCAAGATTGAATTTTAAAAAGAAAATTTTTTTTGAACATTGCGAGCACTGCCCACCGTGACGTTCGATGCCGCCTGGTGGCGTTGCGGGCACATAACGCGGAGCAGACACGGACGCGGGATCACCCTAGCGAAGCTAAGGGTTGCAAATGGAGAAATCCATTGAGCTAAACTTGACAAAGGGTAGGTTATTATTACGCAGAGCCTGTGAACGAATGTCTCGAAAACGGCGAAGCTGGTCGAATGTTCACGTGCTACTGTCGTGTGCATCTACGGAAAGAAGTAGGGGACCAGTGAAATTATCACTAGGCGCTAAATGGTTAGACGTCCACGACTCTTTACAGAACATGGAGTTCGGAGGCTTATTTGCTCTGTAAAGTAGGATAGATAGCATAGATTTGTGGCATCTCTTCCGAAATAGCACAATGTTGCTGTTTGCACAAGCTTTTAGATCACACCGTTCATCGTAGATTGTTGAACATGGAGCTCCGCAGCACACCACCCCCTACGATTTCACACGTTGACACGACGACGTCACGATTACGAAAGCAGCGGGCACGGGACCGTCGTTCAATGGTAGCGTGTCGGCTTTTCGGGTGGGTCATATTTTCGCTACACTACGTCGATGGTCGTCTCCACAAGTCCTGCTCTTGCATGGGACCTGTGGTAGTAATAGCCGACAAGCAGACAGCTGTGAACCACCTGCATCCTTTCATGCTTGGTGTCTTCCCCGACGGGGATGTCATCTTTCAGCAGTATAACTGTGCGTCTGTCGGAGCCACAATCGTGCTACAGTGATTTTTAGCAAAATTCTAGTGAATTCACGTTGATGTTTCAGCTACGAAATTCACGGGATGTTAAGCCTGTACAACCCATCTGGGTCACTACCGGGCGCCATCACCGCGTACGTAAATCAGCAGCCCATATGTACGCGAGTTGCATGACCTGTGCGTAAACATCTAATGCCACATATCTCCTCAAATCTACCAACAAACCGTCGGATCGGTGTTACACAGGATCAGTGATTTATTTGGTTCCAACTACGGACAAACAAGCTGTTATGTAGATGTTCATATTGTTTTGGGCCATCAGTGTTCATTTACAGGCCCCAGCGCCTGTAAATTTGACGCTCTATAGTGACGATTGTGATGTTTCTAGATATGGGGTCGCTCTGTAACACCTGATCTACCAAGTCCCCTCTACAACGTCTAGAAGAGTGTAACATGTATTGTGTAACACCCTGAATAACTGGCTCGCCACGCACACGGTGGAACCGACCGCCGTAGGAACTCTAACCACAGCATGATTCTCGCTCCAGAGGAAGCAAACACTTTAGGTGCCACAAGTTTAAACCATTGTCACACGAGACGAGACTGTGTCCATGGACGAGGAGGCAATGGAGTTTTGTAGCGTCACAGAGTGGAATTTCTAGTTACACAGCATTCATTACTGCGAAGAACCGAATAAGACAAATCAGATTTTGCTGCAAGATCGCGTTCTATGTCACAAACTGAATATGCGAGAGGCTTCTGGTGGGTTTTGTATTACAACTTGCGCCTTGTGAACATACGCTCTTTCAAAACACCGGCACACTGAGGATCTCTCGAACACGTGCCGGTATTGGTACGAAATTTTGCAAGAAAATGATGAGGACAAACGTCGTATTGGTGGTTACTGAATTTTCGTAATTGGCTATTTTTGCAATATTACTTGCGTGTTATCAAAGTTTGCCGTTTCAAAGCAATGACACATTGAAAAGTTATCGAAAATGCGTTATTCTTGATACGATCTGTTGTAATTAAATGTCAGTTAATAAAATTTCAGTGAATAAAATCTTCAGTAGATCGTATCGTTGTAAGTTCAACATAGAGTAATGGGTAGAGACGTATAGTTAAGGCGTCAAGTGTAGTAGGTTCGCGTTCTTTTATATCCAAAAATATTTTATTTACCTTCACGCTTCTAAAATGTTCTCGATCTTTCTTATTAATTTAACAGAAACGTAATCTGTAGCTATCGATTTCATGAAAATCTAAAAACGTTCTCCCTCAGGAGGGAGTTGGTTTGATTTTGTGAACATGCTAATGAAAATGGACAATCCAATTGTAAAATTGAATATATGGTTCCCGGACGAGACGTCGGATGTCATAGTGAAAACTCCACAATATTTCATCAGCGCAACTGGCCGACATCTTCAGGTGAGACGAACACACTGCTAAGGCATGTTTTTTTTTTCTTTATTATGATCTCAATCCCCTGCCCCATATGGGGCAGGGGAGGGCTCTTCAGCCGAGTGACATGACAACTTAAAATAAGAATAAAATGTTACATAAATAAGGCGATAAAGGGGAACTTAAAACAGAATAATGGGAGAAAATGGAGGTAAAAAATATAGACTAACACGGAGACGTTCATGGAGGACAGTTAAAAGAAAGTCACCAGAAAATGTTATGGATATTGAAGCTTCTATTTGTGTATAGAACAACATGATTGGTATATGCAAAAGGAAGTTTCAAAAATGGTTCAAATGGCTCTGAGCACTATGCGACTTAACTTCTGAGGTCATCAGTCGCCTAGAACTTAGAACTAATTAAACCTAACTAACCTAAGGACATCACACACATCCATGCCCGAGGCAAGATTCGAACCTGCGACCGTAACGGTCGCTCGGCTCCAGACTGCAGCGCCTAGAACCGCACGGCCACTCCGGCCGGCACAAAAGGAAGGAAAATGCATTTTTTAATACAGTTGACTAAACAGTATTACGCTTGTCCATCTTCGTAAACAAAATATGTGGCTTTTGAGCCAGATATAGCCATTAACTGCCGCTAGAGAGCGCTGCGGTTGCAAACCATTGTGGCGATCTCATTCCGTATGATGCACTAGCTCGTTTCTAAGCGCCCATCAACCACGATGTAAACCATGTCTGGCGTGAGTTGCGATGAGAAACACACCCCGTATGAGGACGGCTTTAAGGAGGAGGGAAGATGAAATAAACTCCTTTCCATCTGATGTGATCAAACAAACGTCGGAGCTGTATAAACGTGGCCGAAAGGTCTTCTATGAGTTGGGAATCGGATAAAGGGAGACGTGAGATGTGGGCCGGCTGACCGCGGGAACTTGCCGTGACGTCATTACGCGCCTTCCGACCAGCGGCGAAGGGGTGGGGGTCACAAACTCGGCCTAACTCCACGTAACTCGCTTACGACCCAACTGCCATCGCTCAGGCAGACACGTGGGCGTTGGACATCGGAAACAAACCCGTCTCTAGTCGGCTGTGGTTGGTGTCAGTATGCTATCAATGCCGTTTTTGGCACAGATAACGACCATAAGGTCAGTGATAAGATAAGATTTCCAGGGCATCACGTTATACCTGGCGCAATTGGACTTGTTCATGGTTAGCTGCAGATCTACCCATGTATCTTGGGCAACTGTACGAGGAGCGTATAAAAGTAATGAGACTGACTTTTTATCTACGAAAGTTTTTATTTATTCAGACAACAATACTGTCCCCTGCAAAGTAGTCCCCTTCAGTAGCTATGCACGGCTGAGTCATTTCCAGTCTTGGTAGCAGCGCTGAAAGGCCTTCAGCATATTGATCACATTCTTTGGAATGTTCTCCACAGTCCCAAAATGACATCCTTTATTTCAATTTCGGGAAAAGGAAAAGTCGCAAGAATTAAGAATTTCCAAATTTTTTTCTAGAATATGGTTTATTTACAACATATTTTCAAGGTTATTTTACCATAAAATAATTCTTCAGTGCTGTAAGAGGTTGGTTATGTATATAAGTCCATATTTAAACTCATATTATCATGTTTCCCATTTAATTACAACTTTGTAATTCGTGTCATTTGTCCGTAAACAGCTTTCACTCACAATAATTACATTTAACCATTACTTTCTGATTGTTTTAATGTAATTCAATTATCTGTTATTTATACATATTTCATAGCACCAGGGGGTTATAATTAAACTTACAGTGTTCCAGGTGATACAGAGCAGGGTGTCTACATCCCGGGATGCTGAAACTTCGTACAAATGTTCATTAATCCTTGCACTCGTGAAATATTTTGAAAAACCTAATAGCTGCACTTTCTGCTACTACTTGAAAATACGGCGCTGTAAGCAGTCTGAATGTTACCACATGATGCCCGTCAAAGAGAGGAATGATCAAACACATGATAACTGTGGTTCTGGCACATTTATTGGGATATGGTCACAAGTTACGACAGGTGTTCAATATGGTCTCCCAACTCGAAAACATGTTGCATCCATAACGCGGTATGGTCCACAGGGTGTCTGGTGTTATCAGAGAGGTATGTCTTTGTATGCTATTTTTCAGGCCAGGTGGAGTATGGATACATTCCTGATAGACACGATTTTTCATATATCCCAATAACCAAAAACCTCATGGATTTGAGGTCGAGGGATCTGGAAGGCCACACATCTTGAAATCACCTAAAGATGATGTGGACGTTACCAAAGGTTTCTCAAAGCAAATGCTACACTCCTGGAAATGGAAAAAAGAACACATTGACACCGGTGTGTCAGACCCACCATACTTGCTCCGGACACTGCGAGAGGGCTGTACAAGCAATGATCACACGCACGGCACAGCGGACACACCAGGACCCGCGGTGTTGGCCGTCGAATGGCGCTAGCTGCGCAGCATTTGTGCACCGCCGCCGTCAGTGTCAGCCAGTTTGCCGTGGCATACGGAGCTCCATCGCAGTCTTTAACACTGGTAGCATGCCGCGACAGCGTGGACGTGAACCGTATGTGCAGTTGACGGACTTTGAGCGAGGGCGTATAGTGGGCATGCGGGAGGCCGGGTGGACGTACCGCCGAATTGCTCAACACGTGGGGCGTGAGGTCTCCACAGTACATCGATGTTGTCGCCAGTGGTCGGCGGGAGGTGCACGTGCCCGTCGACCTGGGACCGGACCGCAGCGACGCACGGATGCACGCCAAGACCGTAGGATCCTACGCAGTGCCGTAGGGGACCGCACCGCCACTTCCCAGCAAATTAGGGACACTGTTGCTCCTGGGGTATCGGCGAGGACCATTCGCAACCGTCTCCATGAAGCTGGGCTACGGTCCCGCACACCGTTAGGCCGTCTTCCGCTCACGCCCCAACATCGTGCAGCCCGCCTCCAGTGGTGTCGCGACAGGCGTGAATGGAGGGACGAATGGAGACGTGTCGTCTTCAGCGATGAGAGTCGCTTCTGCCTTGGTGCCAATGATGGTCGTATGCGTGTTTGGCGCCGTGCAGGTGAGCGCCACAATCAGGACTGCATACGACCGAGGCACACAGGGCCAACACCCGGCATCATGGTGTGGGGAGCGATCTCCTACACTGGCCGTACACCACTGGTGATCGTCGAGGGGACACTGAATAGTGCACGGTACATCCAAACCGTCATCGAACCCATCGTTCTACCATTCCTAGACCGGCAAGGAAACTTGCTGTTCCAACAGGACAATGCACGTCCGCATGTATCCCGTGCCACCCAACGTGCTCTAGAAGGTGTAAGTCAACTACCCTGGCCAGCAAGATCTCCGGATCTGTCCCCCATTGAGCATGTTTGGGACTGGATGAAGCGTCGTCTCACGCGGTCTGCACGTCCAGCACGAACGCTGGTCCAACTGAGGCGCCAGGTGGAAATGGCATGGCAAGCCGTTCCACAGGACTACATCCAGCATCTCTACGATCGTCTCCATGGGAGAATAGCAGCCTGCATTGCTGCGAAAGGTGGATATACACTGTACTAGTGCCGACATTGTGCATGCTCTGTTGCCTGTGTCTATGTGCCTGTGGTTCTGTCAGTGTGATCATGTGATGTATCTGACCCCAGGAATGTGTCAATAAAGTTTCCCCTTCCTGGGACAATGAATTCACGGTGTTCTTATTTCAATTTCCAGGAGTGTATTTCACCTGGCAGGTGCAAGAAAAAAGTGACGTGGAAACAGTTTAGTTCTTATGTAAGTCTGCAGGCTTTCGTAGCCCTTGTCACTGAAGTTAAAATCTTCTGGGTTATTAGGCCGCGTCATCTTTCTTCTAAAATGATCGACGTTTCGACCCCTCTGCTGGGATATTCCTCAGGAGCTTCTGGTGTCCACTAATGCTTGCAAACCTGGAATCACGTGTTGCACAGCGCGGTACTTATAATGTGCAGATGTTATTGTATATCTAACAGGCCGGCGAGGTGTCATCTCCTGAAGAGAAACGGACCAAGATTGAAGGAGCTTGTGAAACCACACGAGGACAATCATATAAACTGAATGCAGTGGATGTTCCTGAACAACATGTGCTTGAATGGAACCCCATATGCAACAGTTATTGGCATTCATGGTACTGTGTAGAGTAAGTTGTACCTCATCCGTAGATGTAGATGTAAATCCGTTCAAAGAAAATTCCCTAACCACATGTCATCCATTTCCATTTGTGCCAAAAAAACGAAGGCCGAAGTCACAACGACGTACCCTATTTTGGGGCTTCATTCGGTGCACACTCTGAATCTTTTAGCGATGATAGTGTAGAAAGCACCGAGAAAGTTTGGAACAGTTGACCAGGGGAGAGACAATTCCGATGGCACAGATCGATCATCAGTTGCAGAGTTTGAGGCATGTACTGCACAGCCGGCTGTAGCTACAGCAACATCATCAACAACTGCCCTGCTGCACCACCTAGTTCACCTGCTTCTTCAAATTTTGGATCGTATTCTTTAGCCCATTCATTGACATGGGGCCTCTTCATATCTGTTTCTATCAGCATAATTCCCGCAATGCAGCGCTGCTACTGCTAATATTCTCATAAAACAACTTAACCAACATTGCGGGGTGATTATTCTCAATAGCCATTGCATTTCACATGGAAAACTTCAACCCCCTTAACATATTACACCAACACTCACTTCAGAAAAAGAAATCAATATTTATCGCTAAATGACTCGATGCATACTGATGTCGAAAAAGGAAACATTTCACATTCAGCCTGCTCAAAGTTCCATATTTTCATCTATCGGTAGAAAGTGAAATGATTATTTTTTTCACCATTATTCATGACCACATCAATTAACGAACATACCTACGATGTTTCAACATCCTGCAATGTAAATAGCACTGCAGCACTCAGAACACTGTCAGATTCAAGATACAAAGAAATTAATGACATTTAGCTGCTAGTGCTCATTGATTTGCATGAATGGGGAAAGCTGAAAATTGGTGCCAGATTGGGATTACTACCCGTGTCTCCTGTTCACTAGGCACATTCTCAGGCCACTAAGCCACGCGGACACAGTGGTTATCGCAACTGGGCGGACTACCCTAGGACGCCTCCCATCAGACCCAAATTCTCAACTTAAGGCACACTATTGACCTAGGGCCTCTGTCCATTATCCCCGTTACTCGCGCTGTTTCGCTGATTTCCGTAAGAGTTCGAGTGCGTTTTACAGCTGCTCTGAAAGGATCACTTGCCAGCCTTACCTTAATTATACGAGGTGAACATTAAAAAAGTCCGCCCTGATAGCTGAGTGGTCAGCGCGGTGGTCTGTCACGCCAAGGGGCCCGGGTTCGATTCCCGGCTGGGTCGCAGATTTTCTCCGCTCATGGATTGGGTGTTGTGTGGTCCTCATTATCATTTCATCGTCATCAGTGGAAGGCAACGGGAAACCACCACTGGAATCACTTCCCTAGACGCTCATGCGGTGGACCTCTCTGACGAGGCTTCCCCCATGACAAGACCTGCCATAAGCAGAACACAAAGTTAGTTTACATTAATAAAACCGACAAACTGAAGGGATGGATTCCTGAGTATAAATGGAAAAAAAAAGTTCCTATGAACATGTGTCCGGAAATGCATCGTTGCCACGGTAGACGGCGCTGATGAATGGAAGTTCCTCTGACCATGTGCCGTGTGTTCCTTGCGCATTGCAGGCCGTGTGATAGACGCAGCGCACTGTAACCAGCAGAACAGTCCCGTATTCATGTCGGTAACATGTGGAGATGGTGTTCGTGTACAGCCAAGGAGATGGAAATGGGTGAGTGGCAATACAGCTATACCAAAACAAGTACCCTCAAAGACACCAACTACATCACACAACATTGAAGCCCTTTTTGGGCGTTTGTGTCATCGTGGGTCCTTTGAGATAGAAGAACGTGCAGGGAGTGTACGGACCGTGAATCGTGACTGGGTTCTACAGGATACTGAGAACAACCCTAGCACAACCTCAACGCAAGTGGCCCGCCAAATCATAAGGTACGATTACGTATAACCTGCATGACAACTGCTACCATTCCTGTCACCTGCAACGACTGTAAGGATTATCAGCAGCGAATTTCCCTCTATGAGAAGGATTTTGTCGATGGTTTTTGCACCAGACCATCACAACATTGGGATTTCTGTCACCAGTCCTCTTTTCTGACGAAGCCGTCTTTACCACAAATGACATAATCGTCAGCTGTGGGCTACAGACAAGGGAAGTAAACAGTGGAACTTTTAGTTGTCAGTGCCATCTGCCGTGGCAATGATGTATTTCCGGACCATATTCACAGGACCTTTTTCCCTACATTTCCAATCAGGAATCCGTCCCTGCAGTTCGTCGGTTTTATTACTGTTCACCCTGCATATGTGATGTCTGTTCTTCTGGACGTGTCCACTCACATAGTCACACACACACACACACACACACACACACACACACACAAGATGCGCAATCAAGCAACTCAGACATGCATATGCATGCACACACTCCTATGACAAATGGTTCATCCATCTATTCTGCATGCTCTCACATACATACACTCCTGGAAATTGAAATAAGAACACCGTGAATTCATTGTCCCAGGAAGGGGAAACTTTATTGACATATTCCTGGGGTCAGATACATCACATGATCACACTGACAGAACCACAGGCACATAGACACAGGCAACAGAGCATGCACAATGGCGGCACTAGTACAGTGTATATCCACCTTTCGCAGCAATGCAGGCTGCTATTCTCCCATGGAGACGATCGTAGAGATGCTGGATGTAGTCCTGTGGAACGGTTTGCCATGCCATTTCCACCTGGCGCCTCAGTTGGACCAGCGTTCGTGCCGGACGTGCAGACCGCGTGAGACGACGCTTCATCCAGTCCCAAACATGCTCAATGGGGGACAGATCCGGAGATCTTGCTGGCCAGGGTAGTTGACTTACATCTTCTAGAGCACGTTGGGTGGCACGGGATACATGCGGACGTGCATTGTCCTGTTGGAACAGCAAGTTCCCTTGCCGGTCTAGGAATGGTAGAACGATGGGTTCGATGACGGTTTGGATGTACCGTGCACTATTCAGTGTCCCCTCGACGATCACCAGTGGTGTACGGCCAGTGTAGGAGATCGCTCCCCACACCATGATGCCGGGTGTTGGCCCTGTGTGCCTCGGTCGTATGCAGTCCTGATTGTGGCGCTCACCAGCACGGCGCCAAACACGCATACGACCATCATTGGCACCAAGGCAGAAGCGACTCTCATCGCTGAAGACGACACGTCTCCATTCGTCCCTCCATTCACGCCTGTCGCGACACCACTGAGGCGGGCTGCACGATGTTGGGGCGTGAGCGGAAGACGGCCTAACGGTGTGAGGGACCGTAGCCCAGCTTCATGGAGACGGTTGCGAATGGTCCTCGCCGATACCCCAGGAGCAACAGTGTCCCTAATTTGCTGGGAAGTGGCGGTGCGGTCCCCTACGGCACTGCGTAGGATCCTACGGTCTTGGCGTGCATCCGTGCGTCGCTGCGGTCCGGTCCCAGGTCGACGGGCACGTGCACCTTCCGCCGACCACTGGCGACAACATCGATGTACTGTGGAGACCTCACGCCCCACGTGTTGAGCAATTCGGCGGTACGTCCACCCGGCCTCCCGCATGCCCACTATACGCCCTCGCTCAAAGTCCGTCAACTGCACATACGGTTCACGTCCACGCTGTCGCGGCATGCTACCAGTGTTAAAGACTGCGATGGAGCTCCGTATGCCACGGCAAACTGGCTGACACTGACGGCGGCGGTGCACAAATGCTGCGCAGCTAGCGCCATTCGACGGCCAACACCTCGGTTCCTGGTGTGTCCGCTGTGCCGTGCGTGTGATCATTGCTTGTACAGCCCTCTCGCAGTGTCCGGAGCAAGTAATGTGGGTCTGACACACCGGTGTCAATGTGTTCTTTTTTCCATTTCCAGGAGTGTATATCCACTATGCATAAATAAATACCCATCCACACACTCAAGCATTCAACTGATGAGTGTGAGTATAGGAGGGTCCCAGTCCCATCCTCACAGATAAACTACCTGTCGTTATAGCCTGACAGCCTGACTTTCAGCTATGTGGCACTGTTTACCTCATGGCCTCATTGTCGAAAGACTACTTTGTGTACCGTATGTGGAGGTCGAGACGAAGTACCACTCGCACCATCACATACATATTCCTTGTAATCTTTGATCATTGGAACCTTTGAAGCTGCAAGAAACACACACAGCTTTAGCCTGCTTTGAGTGGCATCTACCTCTACGTCTACGGTATGTATACATTTTAGATGCGCTTCCTACAAATTCCACAATTTGCGACCCATTCGCCTCGTCTTTTATCGGGCTTGTTTTGGGATGTTACGCAAGGATTATGAGTCGTGTATCCAGACATTTCGAATTCGCCGTGGTAGTACCTAATTATAAGGATTGCAGCTTTTCATCCAGTAGATGAAACTCTCCATGTCCATAACAAACGCAATCCCATTGTGAAGTCGGAACACATGGGGATTTGAGAGATCCAGAATACACATGCCGACAGAGTAAGGCATCATGAACTGCACCGAAACATCAGCAGTCTCCACTGCGAGTAGCTCTTGATTGAAGATCGCGGCCCACTTGAAATCTGGACTGACGATATAAATATGGGAGGGTCCCAACCCATCTGCGCAGATGAACTACTTGTCGTCATAGACTGACAGCCTGACTTTCAGCTGCATTGCACTATGTACCTCATGGCGTCCTTTATGGTAGTGCCTGAGTTTAGTAGTGAATATTGTATATGAGAGACTGTAGTTTAGATGAGTCTCTACTTAGAATCCAAGTGCTTCTAAGGAAAGACCGGCTTCTGCATCACTAGCTGAACCTTTGCGTCTTAAGGATATGTAGCTCTGGTCATATGCATATCCTCTTGGCGCATTGTCTCAGCACGTTTCTGAAAAAAGACATGCATGAGACGTAATGACACCAGGAAACGGACCATTATTCTTTACGTGATTCGCTTGGAAAATGAAACGTATTTTTCAATAGTGTCAGCTATAACACTCATTGACCTTGTCATCTTTCAAACCGAAATCGCCCACGTGCTCTACAAGGAAGTGAGCATCATACTCGGAAAAACTGCGGGAGAAGAAAGTTATGTGTTGTGGCAGTTGGTATTTCAAGGTACATATGTTGTCGTCTGTGCCATGGAACTTATACTTCAGATGGCAGTGGCCTGTACGTGGAGTTCCCGCTCATCTGTCGAACAGTATCTTACCATCAATCAACTGCCTGCTCGTAAAATTCATCATTCTCCTGCGAGTGGTCAGGGGAATGTTTTTCCTATAAATAGCATCAACAGGCTCTAATGACCCCCCCCCACCCTCTTGGGCACTAGAAAAATTTATAATTTTCGTGATAAGAGCAAGAAGAACAAACAGACAAGCAGCCTCGAAACTTTCCGCTGCCGGAAAGCTCCCTACTCTTACCTGGTCCGCTTTCCTTCCCATTATTAAATGATTTAAATAAATATGTCCTTTTATTAAAAATAAAATATTTAGTCCTGTGGATCTCAATTACTATCTTCTTGGCTGAAAAAGAGTACACTACTGGCCATTAAAATTGCTACACCACGAAGATGACGTGCTACAGACGCGAAATTTAACCGACAGGAAAAAGATGCTGTGATATATAAATGATTAGCTTTTCAGACCATTCACACAAGGTTGGCGCCGGTGGCGACACCTACAACGTGCTGACATGAGGAACGTTTCCAACCGATTTCTCATACACAAACAGCAGTTGACCGGCGTTGCCTGGTGAAACGTTGTTGTGATGCCTCGTGTAAGGAGGAGAAATGCGTACCATCACGTTTCCAACTTTGATATAGGTCGGATTGTAGCCTATCGAGATTGCGGTTTATCGTATCGCGACAGTGCTGCTCGCGTTGGTCGAGATACAATGACTGTTAGCAAAATATGGAATCGGTGGGTTGAGGAGGGTAATACGGAATGTCGTGATGGACTCCAACGGCGTCGTATCACTAGCAGTCGAGATGACAGGCATCTTATCCGCATGGATGTAACGGATCATGCAGCCACGTCTCGATCCCTGAGTCAACAGATGGGGACGTTTGCAAGACAACAACCATCTGCACGAACAGTTCGACGACGTTTGCAGCAGCATCGACTATCAGCTCGGTGACCATGGCTGCGTTTACCCTTAACGCTGCATCACAGACAGGAGCGCCTGCGATGGTGTACTCAACGACGAACCTGGGTGCACGAATGGCAAAACGTCCTTGTTTTGGATGAATCCAGGTTCTGTTTACAGCATCATGATGGTCGCATCCTTGTTTGGCGACATCGCGGTGAATGTACATTGGAAGCGTGTATTCGTCATCGCCATACTGGCGTATCACCCGGCGTAATGGTATGGGGTGCCATCGGTTACTAGTCTCTGTCACCTCTTGTTCGCATTGACGGCACCTTAAACAGTGGACGTTACATTTCAAATGTGTTACGACCCTTGGCTCTACCCTTCATTCGATCCCTGCGAAACCCTACATTTCAGCAGGATAATGCACGACCGCATGTTGCAGGTCCTGTTCGGGTCTTTCTGGATACAGAAAATGTTCGACTGCTACCCTGGCCAGTACATTCTCCAGATCTGACACCAATTGAAAACGTCTGGTCAATGGTGGCCGAGCAACGGGCTCGTCACAATACGCCAGTCACTACTCTAAATTAACTGTGGTATGGTGTTGAAGCTGCATGGGCAGCTGTACCTGTACACGCCTACTAATCTCTGTTTGACTCAATGCCTAGGCGTATCAAGGCCGTTATTACGTCCAGAGGTGGTTGTTCTGGGTACTGATTTCTCAGGATCCATGCACCCAAACTGCGTGAAAATGTAATCACAAGTCAGTTCTAGTATAATATATTTGTCCGATGAATACCCGTTTATCATCTGCATTTCTTTTTGGTGTAGCAATTTTAAGTCCATTAGTGTATATTATTAACTTTGTAGTAGTCCGTGGCGTCTCCAGAATGCAATGAAGCGCACTTAGGGTTAATGTTCCTCTTATCAGCCATCGCAAGAAACAGCTTTTCAACATCTGCGTCGTAATGTAGCTCTAAAAAATTCTTGACGCTGTTACTGAAGAGCAAGTCATTTGGATACGATTCTGAAGAACTATGATAGTCTGTGTCGGTGGGGCACGTTCCACAAATTTTCGCTTTTCACAAAAGAGAATCTGTTCATTCCAAAAGACCGTTATATTAAACAGGGATCGCACAATACTACCTAGCATTCAAAATCCTTAGTCTTCTGCTTGCTTGCACTTCGTGTCGTAATTACTAGGAGAGGAAAGGTGAGCATAATATTCACTTCAAAAATGAGAAAAATTTTACCTTTCAAGATAACAATCATTATTCCATAAAACGTTCTTCTCAGTGCTCAACTATTACAGCATATATCTATCTTCTTACAAGAGTGTATACTGACAAAAATTTGTATTTTCTTATATCTCGCAGCAGTGGCTACTGTTGTTTTTTTGTGAACAGTAGAAGTACACCTCCTCTTAAAATACGTCCTTCTCTAGTCAAGTCTACTACCAGAGGAAAAAAATCGTGAGTACAGTCACGGAATAAACAAGTGTGTCAAAAATCACGGAACGCTAACAAGCCAACGATATTATTTACAGTGCTGAGATCTCGCAGGCGAAAGCGGTAATTCAGGTTATGGAGTGATACTCCAAGGTCGAGCAAATTTTTTGAGCTCAGACAGCAAGCGTCTCACAAGATTATTCTCGATGTATTATTCACCTGGTTGAGGTTGGAGATTATATACCACCACATAAGACGTGTGCTGTTCTGTGGATGTAGTATGAGGTGCAGTGGGGTCACCTTCACAATACACCACAGGAGCTAGGAGGCGCTCCACATCAGCATACACTTCGAATGGGCAGCGCTCCTTGTGATGGGCGTTCTGAAAGATTAAAAACCCGCTTGTCTCAGTAGACATTTCCATACATACTAGTTCTTTGCTAGAGCAGTCAATTTCTAGACGCTCACTCATAGAAAATGTATTGAGGGATCCACTACAAACATGCTATGTTTGATGTTTTTTATTCAGTTGGAAAGTAGACAGGACATGTCTTTGGCCCAGACATAGTGTTGTTTCTCACTTTCGGAGAACAGCAGCAGATTTACTTGTTCGAGTCCCTCTATTTTATGCTTTACATCCTTCTTTCTGTTCTGTACGGTGTGTAAAAAAGAACCCGGATTCTGCCCTTCAAATTTTGGTAGATCCAGTTTTCTATAGGAATAAGATGCCATTGACTTACAATGTGCACAAATATTAGATGTTTGGTATACAGACATATGCTCATGATGAACTCTATAATTTCCATTGCAGGCCAGAAGTGACCACGCAAAGCAAAATTCATCATCTTCTTCAAGATGCCGGATATTAATAGAAGCCTGTTTAGCGGCAATATATTTTGGAAGAGGGATAAAACTGGATCATCCATTTACTGGATCGTAACCATGCAAGTAGACATACAGGCGGGGTACACAGTTGAGTGCTTTATCAGACCCTCTTTCTTACATTTCGGTAAAGTGGGTCAATGTAATATTCTTGGTAGAACTTCTGAACCAATCTGCAATTTTGTCGCCCCACGCCGCACAATACTATAACATCCCCCCCCCCTATCAATTTCCTCCACCAAATGTGTGTACTGCTTATACACTACTGGCCATTAAAATTTCTACAGCAACAAGAAATGCAGATGATAAACTGGTATTCATTGGACAAATATATTATGCTATAACTACCATGTGATTACATTTTCACGCAATTTGGGTGCATAGATCCCGATAACTCAGTACCCAGAACAACCACCTCTGGCCGTAATAACGGCCTTGATACGCCTGGGCATTGAGTCAATCAGAGCTTGGATGGCGTGTACAGATAATGTTGGGTAAACAATTTACACTAACAATTATTTTTTCAATTCAAACAATATATAAACAAATAAACAACAGATAAAAAGAAGTTATCAGTGATTTAGAGCCCGAAAGACTCAGCTGGTTCATGCTTAACAAAACCACTTCACCTCGTCCATCAACCGACAAATAGGGCCAACACAGACCAGTTTCTGTATCCAGAAAGGCCCGTACAGGACCTGCAACGTGCGGTCGTGCATTATCCTGCTGAAATGTAGGGTTTCGCAGGGATCGAATAAAGGGTAGAGCCACGGGTCGTACCACATCTGAAATGTAACGTCCACTGTTCAAAGTGCCGTCAATGCGAACAAGAGGTGACCGAGACGTGTAACCAATGGCACCCCGTACCATCACGCCGGGTGATACGCCAGTATGGCGATGACGAATAAACGCTTCCAATGTGCGTTTACCGTGATCTCGCCAAACACGGATGCGACCATCATGATGCTGTAAACAGAACCTGAATTCATCCGAAAAAATGACGTTTTGCCATTCGTGCACCCAGATTCGTCGTTGAGTACACAATCACAGGCGCTCCTGTCAGTGGTGCAGCGGCAAGGGAAACGGCAGCCATTGTCTCCGAGCTGACAGTCAATGATGCTGCAAACGTCGTCGAATTGTTCGTGCAGATGGTTGTTGTCTTGCAAAAGTCGCCATCTGTTGACTCAGGGATCGAGACGTGACTGCACGATCCGTTACAGCCATGCGGATAAGATGCCTGTCATCTCGACTGCTAGTGATACGAGGCCGTTGGGATGCGGCACGGCGTTCCGTATTACCCTCCTGAACCTTGGCTCTTAATAAGTTCCGTCTTTCCGCCAAATGGAGAAGGAAGTTCCTAAGCACCCACAGGCTTCGTTTGTGGGGCTGTAAAGCACGAGCATTTGTCGACACTGCGATGTCTTGTGAGTAACAACACGATCTTGATTCGCCTTCGCTGCTTGGACCTCGGACATTCGGGTAAGGTCGAGTAGCGGACTCATATGAATTTGTTTGGTGAGCTTCTTGCTTGGACTTCTGGCGTCCTTTTAGACCATTGAACTGGTCTGTATTGACCCTATTTGTCGGTTGATGGACGAGGTGAAGTGGTTTTGTTAAGCAAGAACCAGCTGAGTCTGTCGGGCTCTAAATCACTGATAACATCTTTTTATCTGTTGTTTTTTTTGTTTTAATATTGTTTGAATTGAAAAAATAATTGTTAGTGTAAATTTTTTACCCAATAATTGCCTTTCTTTAATTTTTTTGTTTCTGCTTGATGTTTACACTTATTGTAAAGGTATTTACTGAGCGAGGTGGCGCAGTGGTTAGCACATTGGACTCGCATCCGGGAGGATGACGGTATTTTGAGCACATTTGTTCGTGCAATAGTTCGAGCCCCATTTTCTTAGTCGTATCATTTATGTTGCACCCATTTGTAGTCATTGGTTATAACGGTTCACTGGTTGATATGGACCGATACCTAAACTGTCTTGAATTCTGCTTCTGACCAGTTCGTCTAATGTATTTTTTCCCTGTTTTCGTATTGTTTGTCTGATATACACTGTACCAGAGGCAGCGAACACTACACCTAATTAAATTTCACTTTTATGTACCTCCTTGCAATTATTTTATTGATATCTCAATGTTTTGTAAATTTTGCTGATTTGCTTGCATACTGTTTTAACAAAGAAGTCCTTTTGTTACATTGTTATTACTCACTAAATAGCATTCTCAATTTTTTAATTCTTGAAAAATTCTTTGAGTTGTAAGAGTGATTTATTCTGCTGCTCATTAGAAAGTGTTTTATAAAAAAAGCAAAGTGTAATATCTGAAATTTTATGGTAATTAATTTTGATTAATGAATTAAAATAAATAACTTTTCCCTGTACCTTACCGCTCCCAGCTCCCCTCTAGCTGCCCCATTTCAGTTATGATCATGTAAACAGCACGCAGAGGTTGACATCAACAAGACACAAGCTTTGATGTGATGGTCATAGAAGTGTAGTACTTTTCTGGACAGTCCCTTTTCTTTACGACATTTATAATCAAACAAGTACATCAAAAAGGACACTGATTTAAAAGGTGAAATTATATATGCATAAAGAATTTTAATAACATGAGCGTTGATCAAAATATGAGGTGACATCTCAGGTCGCCTTGTGTGCTGATAATCTAGATAATGTTAGAGAAATTCGTGCTTATACAGAATATCAGTAGTTCTTCCAGGAATGGAATATCTAGGAGGTAGCACGATATCGCTACAGTGTACTCCATCCACCACATACCCCATGAATATCCCTGCATGTACCGACTTCGACGTAGGTATAGATGACGTGTGTCACAGACCGCGTTCCTATCCTGTTTGCTCCATCATTCATGGCCCACCACAGAGAACGCTAATTATCTCTCGTAGTCTCTTTTTAAAGACACGCGGACGACCGCATACTGATGGATATCTGGCACTGCCTGTCAGAGACATCGACGCCTCGCAGCCAGCCTCGCCGTGACGTCACCATCGACAACGTGAGCCCAGCACAGCGAACAGGAGGCAGCCATGAATACGTGATGGCTGCACACGGGTCTTCAGCAAACAGCCAATTATTTCTCTTTCGGCTGCGCTCGGTTCATTAGCGGCCGCGCTATCCGCTCACTGTCGGACAGATGAGAAGCGAGGGAGGTCCCGAGCAGACTCCGTGGAGCAGACGCGATCGCAGATACAGACCGCATGAAAAAGACGCCGTATCTGTTGCACTGACTCTAGTATTGAATTCTTTCACGGTATTGCAGTATGCCACACAGTACTGACACTACTTCAAAGACATCCGTCGTAGTTGTTGATTTATAAAATCAGTAGGCATTTCAGTTGAAGAGCAATGGACATCTCTAAAAAGGGCAATCACAGAAGTTAGGAAGAAAAACATACGTACGAGGAAGTAAACCGCGAGGAAACTACGAGTAGCAAAAGAAATACTCCAGCTGATCGACGAAAGAGGGATCTTCACAAAATGTTAAGGGTATTTTAGTAATACAGAAATACTAGTTACTCAGAATTAAAATAAATAAGAAGTGCAGGGAAGCTATGGCGAAATGGCTACATATAAAAAATGTGAAGAAATCGCAAAAGAAATGATTGTCGAAAGCGCTGAATCAGCATACAGAAAACTCAAAACGTATTTCTGTGAAATTAAAAGTAAAGGCGGTAAAATTATGAGTGCAACGGGAATTCCTCTGTTAAATACAAAGGAGAGCGCGGACAGTTGTTCTGAGGAGGAGGACGTGACTGAAGAAGAAACAGAAGTTGGCAGGGAAGAGACTGGGCTCCAGTACTAGAATCAGCATTCGAAAGAGCTTTGGACGACTTAAGATCGAATAAGACAGAGCGGATAGGCAATATTTCATGAGAATTTCAAAAATCGTTGTGGGAGCGGAAACAGAACCATTATTAACGTTGATACGTAATATGTATGAGAATGGCTATTTACCATCAGATTCTTGGAGAAACGTTATCCACACAATTCTGAAGATTGCAGGAGCCGACAAGTGCGAGAATTATCTCACAATCAGATTAACAGATGTGTATACATGAAAGAATAGAAAAGAAAATTGAGGATCTGTTAGGTGAAGATGACTTTGGTTTTAGGAAAGGGAAAGACACCAGAGAGGCAGTTCTCACAATCTGTACGAGAAACAAGGGGGAACAATAATACTGGACGACCAACGACGAAGTGCTCGAATTAAAAAGGCTGTAAGACAGGGATGCATTCATTCGTCTCTGCTGCTTAATCTATACATCGAAGAAGCAATGATGGAAATAAAAGAAAGGTTCAAGAACGGAATTAAAATTCGCAGTGAAAAAAATATCAATGATAAGATTCGTTGATGACGTTTATATCATTAGTGAATGTGTAGAACAGTTATAGGATCTGCTGAACGGAATGAACAGTCTAATGAGTGCAGCGTATGGACTGAGAGTAAATCGAAGAATGACAAAAGTAATTAGAAGTAGCAGAAATGAGAACAGTAAGAAACTTAACATTAGGATTGATGATCACGAAGTAGATGAAGGAATTCTGCTATCTAGGCAGCAAGGAGGACACAAAAAGCAGACCAATACCGACAAAAAGGACATTCCTGGTCAAGAGGAATCTGCTAGAATCAAATCTAGGCCTTGATTTGAGGTAGAAATTTCTGAGAATATTCGTTTGGGCACAGCATTGTATGGTTGTGGAACATGTACTGTGGGGCCACCGGAATAGAAGAGAATCGAAGCATTTGAGATGTGATGCTATAAAATAATGTTGAAAATTATGTGGACTGATAAAGGAAGAAATAAGAAGGCTCTTCAAATCAAATGGCTCTGAGCACTATGGGACTTAACATCTGAAGTCATCAGTCCCCTAGAACTTGGAACTGCTTAAACCTAACTAACCTAAGGACATCACACACATCCATGCCCGAGGCAGGATTCGAACCTGCGACCGTAGTGGTCGCGCAGTTCCAGACAAGCGCCTAGAACCGCGCGGTCACAGCGGCCAGCTAAGAAGGCTCTCCGCAGAGTCGACGAGGAAAGGAATATATGGAAAACACTGAAAAGAAGAAGGGACAAGATGCTAAGACATGTTAAGGCATCAGCGAATAACCTCCATGGTACTAGAGAGGGCTGTGGAGGGTAAAAACCATAGGGGAAGACAGAGACTAGAATCCAACTATCAAACAATTGAGGACGTAGGTTTCACATGCTACTATGAGTTGAAAGGGTTGGTACATGAGGAAATTTGTGGCTGATTGTATCTAGCCACTCAGAAGATTGAATGGCTCAAAAATAAAAAAAATGCCATTCATCTTGATTAGGTTATTTTCGACCAGCATCCAGTTATTGGCAGTGATTGCATGTGATGTTATTCACGCCACTCTGCTCTTACTACACTGCCATTACGTCTTTAGTAGTTCACAATACTTTAGTTGTACTATTTTTATTGTGAAACACAGCTCTGTACTTGCGAGACATCAACTTTTCTACGAATTTTGCGAATAGAAAAAAACTGAATGAATCACAACTACAGACCATCGTTTACAATGAGGACACGCCTATCTATTAGTGGCTGTGACATTCAGTTGCCACTTGATGATCACATAATATGCTGATAACTGCACGACATGCACCTCAAAGTGTTTCCTTTTTTATAATATTGTCTAGGTCTGTCTAGCTTCCACGGAGAATCCAGTGAAATATCCGTTTGCGACTACTGGTCCCTCATCTCAAAGACCTCAGTTTAAACTGCTTTACCGGTCCTGTATCCTCGACACTAAATATTTGAAACTCATTTTCTATTCAACGGATTACCTACTAGAAACACAGTTACACTTTTCGTGAAAAGAGAAATGCATCTGAAATTTTCGTAAGGTTATGCTTAGTTTCTGACTGTCATTTAGTAATCGATCTAACTTCTTTCAGTGGATGGGGCCTGTAACCAAAGCTGTGCTTATACATTTTATTTTATTTGGCGTCTTTTGTAACCCACATAAATCAGTTATCTCCGTCAGTGAAGGAATCTCAATAATTGCTTTATGCATGCTCCCTTTCTTTATTCGACCGGATAGCAGCGCGTGTTGAAGTGCTACCACTGGGGCGGGGTGGAGCGTCGGCCGCCGATGGGTTCCGCCCGGCTGATTAACGACGTACCTTGTGCTGGCCAAACTGGATATAGATTTTAGGCGGTTTCTCACATCCAACTAGATAAATAGCGGGCTAATGTCCAGGTCCCATCACAATCATGCGATTCACAACCATTTAAAAAAATTTCGCTCCCTTTCACACGAATAACGCCACATGCACACAGCTAGAGCACACATACTCTGCTCCAGGGGGTAATGCGACATCGACACGAAGGGTATCTGGCCACCACTTCGCCTTTTTTTTAAGTCATGAGGCTTCTGACTTGTCTGATTTGGTGTGCCACAAATTCCTCTTCTCTACCAAATTTCTCTTCTCGCAGATGGACTTTCAACCAACATCCTCAATTATTTGATGGATATATTCCAATTCCTGTCTTTCTCTACAGTTTTTACCTTTTACAGCTCCCTGTAGTACCATGGAAGTCATTCCCTGATGTCTTAACAGACGTCCTATCCTTCTGCCCCTTCTTCGTGTCAGTGTTTTCCGTGTGTTCCTTTCCTCACCGATTCTGTGGAGAAACTACTCATTCTGTAGCTTATCTGTCCACCTAATTTTCTACATTATTGTTAGACTAACCATGCCAAATCTGTTAATAAACACGCCGCACCGGTGCCGATGTGGGTCAAAGGCCCAAAAACGAGCTCTGCCTGTTTACATCCAAGCTCTCTTCTAAATTAATTTAAAATTTATTGTTGCAAGTACGTTTATCGACAGGAGAGAGAAACTGGTAGACGTGAAGCAGTGATGACAGGGATTAAGTTCTTCAATTTGCTCTGCAGTCAATTAAATCAGATATACACCTCTGATCTGCACAGACAGTATACCGGGTGATCAAAAAGTCAGTATAAATTTGAAAAGTGAATAAATCACGGTTGGTTGGTTGGTTTGGGGAAGGAGACCAGACAGCGAGGTCATCGGTCTCATCGGATTAGGGAAGGACGGGGAAGGAAGTCGGCCGTGCCCTTTGAAAGGAACCATCCCGGCATTTGCCTGGAGCGATTTAGGGAAATCACGGAAAACCTAAATCAGGATGGCCGGAGAAATCACGGAATAATGTAGATAGAGAGGTACAAATTGACACACATGCTTGGAATGACATGGGGTTTTATTAGAACCAAAAAAATACGAAAATTCACAAAATGTCCGACAGAAGGCGCTTCATCTGATCAGAATAGCAATAATTAGCATAACAAAGTAAGACAAAGCAAAGATGATGTTCTTTACAGGAAATGCTCAATATGTCCACCATCATTCCTCAACAATAGCTGTGGTCGAGGAATAATGTTGTGAACAGCACTGTAAAGCATGTCCGGAGTTATAGTGAGGCACTGGCGTCGGATGTTGTCTTTCAGCATCCCTAGAGATGTCGGTAGATCACGATACACTTGAGACTTCAGGTAAGCCCAAAGCCAATAATCGCACGGACTGAGGTCTGGGGACCTGGGAGGCCAAGCATGACGAAAGTGGCGGCTCAGCACACGATCATCACCAAACGACTCGCGCAAGAGATCTGTCACGCGTCTAGCAATACTTTTTTTTTGTTCTAATAAAACCCCATGTCATTCCAAGCATGTGTGTCAATTTTTATCTCTCTATCTACATTATTCCGTGGTTTATTAAGTTTTCAAATATATACTGACTTTTTGATCACCCGGTACATGTTATGCACAACAACTTCCGAAATTTGCAGTGTGAAAATAATTTTCTTCGCTTGAAAATACACTAGCTGGAAAAAATTAGTACACCCTTTTAGATGTTTCTAATACATTCAAGATTTATCGTTGCAACAGTGCATATGGAATATATGAAGTGGTTCTGAGGAGCCAGTTATCGATCCATGATGAAACACCCATATTAGTACGTGGGGTAGCCTCCACGGGCGGACGCTGACTATGGCATCCAGATGATCGTACAGATGTTGAATACTGTCCTCGGATACGTTACGCCACGCCTGCTCGAACTGTTCACGTAGTTCTGCAAGAGCTACTGGTTTATGAGGCGCACGAGTCACTTCTCGTCGCATCTTGTCCCACACATGCTCAATTGGAGACAAGTTCGGAGATCGTGCTGGCCAAGGAAGTTGAAGCACGTCTTGCAGTGTACTTTGAGTTTCTTTATCAGTGTGTGGCCGATCATTATTCTGTTGGGAGAATGCATCACTTTCCTGTTTCAAGAACGGCAAAAGAACGAGTTTAACAACATTCTACACATACCGAGCGTTGGTTAGAATCCTTCCTGAAACACCAAAAGTGATTATTTCACCCCAGACAATAAGACCAGGAGTGGGGCAACTGTGCCTCTGACGAACGCTCACCAGATCTCATCGCAGGCGCAAATTACAATCACTTGCGTGCAAGCAGAATATGCTTTATTCGCAGAAGACGACACCCCGCCGCTCTATCTTTCAAGAGATCCTGTGAGGCACGAGTCGAGCCGTGCACATCGATGCTGCGAAAGAACATGAGTGGAAGACGGGCTACATGTGTCCATGCCCGTAGTCCCGCTGCTGACAACCGGTTCGCAACAGTCCGTGTTGACACTCTGCTGTGGTAGCTGTACGATCTGCCACTGCTGCCCTAACAATACAACGATCCTGGCGGGCGTCTACGCTGCGTGGACGTCCAGAACCTCATCTAGGGGCATGAGAATGTTCACATGACCACTGATACCAACATAGTTACACGACTAACGCAGGGCGTCCAACTTGTATGGAAATTCCACGAAAGGATCATCCCGCCACTCGAAAGGTCACAATCTGATACCTTTCAAATTCGCTCATTACTGAGTAAGAAGCACGAGTGCCTCTCCGCGGCATGATTGCCGGCTTTCTTCACACGTTTGCACCACATTGAGCCTTCTGGCTGTGAGCATTCACTATTAAAGGCTGGGCGCAGATGACACTGGGGTAGCTATGGCGCTGCACTATCTGTTGATGGGCGAGGTTGAAACTGTTATCAGTACATCTATTCCCCAGGTGGCAAATGTCGTCATCGGACCAAAATCAACGTCGTCTTTCCAGGTGCACTATTTTTTTTTTTTTCTGGCTGTGTACGACCAGACTCTTCACTTCCAGTTAAAATATGCCGTACGTCTCTCCGTAACTTCGCCCCAGGCAAAGAAAAAAATAAAGTATTCCAATATTCTGCACGTAAATGAGCATCTGCTTCTAGCTATTAACATCAAATTTTATTCACCTCGAAATAAGTCATCTGCATTATTTTTCAAGCAAGCATCTCTTTATCTCAACGCATACGAATACACACATCAAAAAAAGTTTTGCATCGCCCCGGTTCCCAGAGCTCCTAAAGGTAGACGTTGACTGTGGATATTGTCTCACAGACACAGTCACTCTGACTGTTCAAGAGATGTCACTGAACCTGCCCAAAGATGTAAAAAACCATGAATGAGCAGCACCTATTAGACGGAGTGGGTCCGACAGCCGATCAGTTCATCATTCCACCAGGAAGGAGGTACACGGCACGTGTTGCCTGTAGCTCAGTCACGCTTAGACGATCAATCGCGTCCGGATTGTTACTTTGTGCCAGGAAGGGCTCTAGAAAAGGGAAGTGTCCAGGCGTCTCGGAGTGAAATTCTAATGGCTCTGAGCACTATGGGACTTAACATCTGAGGTCATCTGTCCCATAGAACTTAGAACTACTTAAACCTAACTAACCTAAGGACATCACACACATCCATGCCCGAGGCAGGATTCGAACCTGCGACCGTGGCAGTCGCGCGGTTCCGGACTGAAGCACCTAGAACCGCTCTGCCACAACGGCCGGCTCTCGGAGTGAACGAAGCAATGTTGTTCTGACATGGAGAGATACAGGAACTGTCGATGCCATGCCTCGCTCAGGCCGCCCAAGAGCTACTACTGAAGTGGATGATAGCTACTTACGGATTATGACTCGGAGGAACCCTGACAGCAACGCCACAGGACTCTTGTTAGACTCAAACTGTGCGCAGTAGGCTGCATGATGCGCAACATCACTCCCGACGTCCATGGCGAGGTCCATCTTTACAACCACGACACCATGCAGCGCGGTACAGATGGGGCCAACAACATGCCGAATGGACCGCTTAGGATTTTCATCATGTTCTCTTCACCTATGAGTGTCGCAGAATGCCTTCAACCAGACAATTGTCGCCGACGTGTTTAGAGGCAACCCGGTCAGGCTCAATGCCTTAGACACACTGCCCAGTGAGTGCAGCAAGGTGGAGATTCCCTGCTGTTTTGGGGTGGGATTATGTGGGGCCGACGTACGCCGCTGGTCGTCAGGGAAGGCGCCGTAACGGATGTACGAGACATGAATGCGATTCTCCGACCGATAGTGCAACCACATAGGCAGCACAATGGTTAGTCATTCGTCTTTATGGACGACAATTCGCACCCCCATCGTGCACATCTTGTAAATGACTTCCTTCAGGATATAGACATCGCTCGACTAGAGTGGCCAGCATGTTCTCCAGACATGAACCCTATCGAACATGCCTGGGATAGATTGAAAAGAGCTGTTATGGACGACGTGACCCACCAACCACTCTGAGGGATCTACACCGAATCGCCGTTGACGAGTGGGACGATCTGGACCAACAGTGCCTTGATGAACTTGTATATAGTATTCCACGACGAATACAGGCGTGCATCAATGCTAGAGGAAGTGCTACTGGGTATCAGAGGTGTGTTCAGCAATGTGGACCACCACCTCTGACGGTCTCGCTGTATGGTGGTACAACATGCAATTGTGATTTTCAGGAGCAATAAAAAAGGTGGAAATGATGTTTATGTTGATCTCTGTTCCAACTTTCTGTACAGGTTCCGGAACTCTCGGAACCGAGATGATGCAAAACTTTTTTTGATGTGTGTAGTACAGGGATGAACGACGTACCGTTAGAAATAATTTTTAAGCGGCTTCTGACATTGTGTACCGACTTTTCACTAAAACTAATTATTTGTAGAAAATTTCGACATAGAAGTGACTTTTAACTATCCTAGGCAAGGCTAACTTATTAAACACGAGTAAGGGACTCCCATTTCATATTGTTATAAATAGCATTTCAATTGTTTTGAAGTACTCATTAAGTGATTATTCTGTGTACAACTTTGTCATAGATAATAAGCGTGACATTGCGGTAGTCCTTTATCTCTGACAATCGTATAAGTTGATTCTTCTAAGTAAATATACATTCAAAAACGACAAACATATTTCTCATTGTCGCCTGAATTGTGGTTTACATATATGATATTACAGTGAAGAAGAACGGGTCAGTGTTCCTGCGGACATGCATGCATATGCTCGAGGTCCGTTCCAGCACAAATTTTCATTATCTTCGTTCCATTACGCTGCTCATGGTTGCCCACATTCGCAACTGCGACCACATTTCATGTGGTTTACCTGTTGCCGCTAAGGTCTAACGTGCTTACATAAAGTACAAAGTGCGATTAATATCTCAAAATACAGTTAGAGGTTATCGTGGCCGTAATGATATACCAAGTAAGAAGCGAACACTACGTTCGTACCTATACATTTCACAATTATTTACTTCTTTGTATTTTATATTCGTATTTCTCATTAAACTTTTCTTCAACAACAGGTAAATGCAGATGTCACGGCCGAAAATTTGAAATTACACGCAACTGATGAAGTCAGACATTGGCGTGGGCAGTAAATTACGTCTCTTTAGTTCTTTTACTTTTAGTTTATATTTTCTCATTAATTATTAACTGTTATCAACAACAGGATGGTGTGAATACTGCCGTCATAACAATAAGTGACAAGTTTACGAAGCCAAGGAAGGAAATTAGAAGCTGTCAGTGAGAAGTGTCGCTCCAAAAGCGGGACTGCATCTCAAAACACCTGCTCAGTGAAAAAGGTAGCATCACAACGACTACCTTATTCCAAATAATGTCATTATTTAAAACTATAGACCTGTGAAACTTTCGCACGGATCCCTGGTCTAATCATAACTCGAAAAGATTAAAGTAATTACCGCATGACGGACCTACACCGAAGAATAGTCAAATTTTTATAGCACCGACATTTGAATATAATAGTTCAAGTTATGATAATGAGCGGAGCGTTCGATAACAACATTCGCGCGCTGCTCCGTGGAGTGGTGGCCTTCGGTAACCAAAACTGGAACTAATTTTTCTCCATCGTAAATCGGTTCCGCATTGACGCTTTCGCATAACTACAATTTTCGCTGCCATACGATAATTATATCCCACTCTGGGCCTCTGTGAATACCTGCATTTTAATTATAACCACCCGGTACGAAACGTGCACAGTGATCATATAAAGTCATTGAACGACAGATTGAGAACGAATATAAGAGAATACGAACAACGAATGTGGGTTGGTTCAAATGGCTCTGAGCACAATGGGACTTAACTGCTGAGATCATCAGTCCCCTAGAACTTAGAACTACTTAAACCTAACTAACCTAAGGACATCACACACATCCATGGCCGAGGCAGGATTCGAACCTGCGGCCGTAGCGGTCGCGCGGTCCCAAACTGTAGCGCCTAGAACCGCTCGACCACTCCGGCCGGCAACGAATGTGGGAAGCAAAAACTTCTATGTGGGCCAGAACATGAATTAAATTCCCGATTGTTTATTTTGCACGTTCAGTTTCGAAAAAACAATCTAGTCGAAATTCTGAGACCATGAGACGCTCATAATGTGGTTTTAGTTTTAAATTATTATAGAAGTTATAGGTGTGATAAACGACTTTTCGTGAAAAATATGTAAGGATAGTGGAGATTTCGTTCCTCACAGCTTGCAGAGCAAGCGGAATAGGTCATCAGGAAAATGCAAACTCACACATAGACTTATTCCTGCGTTTCCACATTTTAGGCAAAACTTAAAAAAAAACACACGTGTTGCTTGAGTCCAGGAATATTGACAATGACAGGGTAACTTTGCTCCAGCAGGTATTTCGTCTGTTGAGGCTAATCAACTGCTAGAAGGGTGATCAAAGTTGGTGTGGTGAATTTCTATTGCCATACCTAGAGGCAATACAACCAACTTTCACAGCAGATTAGCAAATGTTAGCATCAACTGTTTGCAGGGAGAAAACGAATATTTCGTAAAATGGGAGACCGACCACTGCAACAACAGTAATTTTTGGATTCCACTCCGTCGCACACTAAAGGCAAAAGGGCGGAGAATGTGCTGCAGCGCCAGACTTTGGTAGCCCTTTTAGTAGGTATTACGGTTTTGCGGAACATTTCACTGCAAATATGTTTCTGTTCTAGGCCCCCATACCCCTCCTTTCCTGAACTAACGAATATTGTAAAAGATAATATTTCATTTCCATTTTAAAACTAACGTACTACCGATGGATAAAACGGTTAAGAGTGTTAACTACACAACCGTTTCGATGACTTTACTTACGACATATTAGAATTTTTATGAAGTAAATGACTTACACTTGCGTATGAGAGTCACAGTTGTCGATGGAAATAATTCAAAATTTCTGTAACGATTTCTCTTCGGCATTTCACATTAACATATTTGTTTCATATCTAAATGCACATTTCAGCTACCACAGTATCAGTATGAGAGGGTAGATAGGAACATTCCAGTGTGTGAGGCATTTTCATTACGTCAATGTTAAATTTTGCTTCGATTTCGGCGCCACACCCAGCATAAATTCCGCTCGCTAAGGATTCCAAATAAATGCCTGTATATATTAGCATTCCTCGTTCCAGCCCAAAGGGACGATCTATAACGCTCGGAGGGCTGGCTCGCCACGGCCATTGAGCAACACGCAGCACATGGCGGCACCTGTTTTCCGATTGCTGGTTTCCGTGAATTATGAAATGACAAACTTAACGTGAATATCTATTGGTTTGGCTTGTCATTGTCTGTTGGAGATACGTACTTCACTCGCCAGATGTTGAAATACGTGTAATTTATGAGCCCTCTCTATGTTTACCAAGATTCGCCGATTCTTATTGCATTCTTCTTTCAGTCCCCGTTATTCTTCGAAGTTTTGCCGAATTCTTAGCTGTATCTGTCTCATGATAGACCTGCGGTACTTATTTTTCCAGTCTTTGTTTTCACGTAGCTGAAAGTAGCTCTACTGTAGCCAACAAGGATATTTTAGTAATAACCACAACCGCATCGCCTTTCTTTATGGAGACTTTGTAAATGCAATTTCAAACCACTGATATTCACCGCGAAAGGCAAAGGTCCCGAGTTCGAGTGTCGGTCCGCCACACAGTTTTAATCTGCCAGGAAGTTTCATATCAGCGCACACTCCGCTGCAGAATGAAAATCTCATTCTGGAAACATCCCCCAGGCTGTGGCTAAGCCATGTCTCCGCAATATCCTTTCTTTCAGGAGTGCTAGTTCTGCAAGTTTCGCAGGAGGTTGGAAGGTAGGAGACGAGGTACTGGCAGAAGTAAAGCTGTGAGGACGGGGCGTGAGTCGTGCTTCGGTAGCTCAGATGGTAGAGCACTTGCCCGCAAAAGGCAGAGGTCCCGAGTTCGAGTCTCGGTCCGGCACACAGTTTTAATCTGCCAGATGTTTCATATCAGCGCACACTCCGCTGCAGAGTGAAAATCTCATTTTGGAAGCACTAATACCCACTTCGTGCCAACGGCCTTGCCTCGGTGGTAGCCCCGGTTCCCGTCAGATCACAGAAGATTGCGCTGTCGGTCTTGGACAGCAATTGGATGGGTTACCTTACGGATCTGCCGAGTGCTGTTGGCAATCAAGGTTCACTCAAGCCAATTGAGGAGCTACTTGATTGAGAAGTAGCGGCACCGGTCACGAAAACGAACAACGGCCAGGAGAACGTCGTGCTGACCACATGTCCCTCCGTATTCGCATCCGGTGACGCCTGAGGGATGAGGGTGACACGGCGGCCGGTTGGTACCGTTGAGTCACCAAGGCCTGTTCGGACGTTGTTTGTTTGATTTCCACTTTATCCTTCTTACTCTAAGTAGCCTAGGAGCGATATGAATAGCTAATCTCGTACAGTGCGTGATCCGTTGCGTAGTGCACTCAGATTCAATAAATCCGGTCACGAGCAGAGGTGTTAATGGCGATAATAAGTTTAATAAGTGCCACATGACTCCTACTTACCGGATAAAAACTCGAGAAACGTTTCGAAGGTCGACGTCGAAATTGTTTTACGATTATGTTTTCTGATTTTGTTCGGGGCATTTTTGACCTTTTTGTCTGAGTGAGGAAGGAATAATTCGTGCTGCCATTTTCCTCCATAGTACTCATATCCATAGTAGTCTGTATTACAGTATGTGTCTTCCCCTTTAAATTTTGCCCAATACGATTGCCTCTCATACCATAGAATTTCTGCTCTGAGCTCTAACAGCTATTGTCCTGTCACTGCTTGTAGTTAGTGCTTTCTACATATTATCTTCCTCACCACCTATGCCGAGACCATATCTTATTCATCTACACAATTTTCAACGAGTTCTGTAACACCGAAAGAAGTGAGTGAGAAAAGTAATGAGCTGATTTTTATTCCACCTAAGTTTTTTATTTTTGTTTCCAGTCAACAATATTGTCCCCTTCAAATAATTGCCTTCGTCAACTATACCCCGACGGAGTCGTTGTTCCCAGTCAGGGTAATCGCTGAAAGCATTCAACTGATAAGGCCTTCAACACATCGGTCACATTCTTTTAAATGTTCTCCAGAGTCCCAAACTGACGTCCTTTTAAGACGTTTTTCAATTTAGGGAAAAGATAAACGAGCAAGGACTCAGAGAGATGGCTGCGAAACATCAGAAATGCCTTTTGGGGTAAAAAAATTCTGTGGTGGAAGTGGCCGTGTGACACGGGGCGTTGTTATGATGAAGCATCCATTTGTCAGCAGCGTCTGGCCTCACACGATTCACCCTTTTCCTGAGCCTTACATGACATCTTTGTAAAATAGTCTGTCCTGGAGGGACAAACTTTTTATGCTCTATACAAGTACCATAAAAATCAGCATTGTTTCGACATTTGATTTTCTTTTCCGAGCTTTTTTCGGTCGAGCAGATGTATTGGAGTGCCACTCCTCACTTTGCCACTTTCTCTCAGGATGGTACTCAAAAATCCATAATTCATCACCTGTGATCACACGACGGGTCTTGTGTTGTCCTAATCATCATCGTTTCATCCCCATCGACGCGCAAGTCGCCGAAGTGGCGTCAAATCGAAAGACTTGCACCAGGCGAACGGTCTACCCGACGGGAGGCCCTCGTCACACGACATTATTATTATTATTATTTCTTTACTTTCTCAGACGTTAAGTCTGGTTGAGAATGGAAAGTGACGCGGACCCTGATCAAGCGTCACTTCCTATTAACTGTACGGTATGTGTTATATTGCATTTAGGAACTTTCGGGTAATTGAACATGTATCAATAATTACGGATTTCTGTAGTTGTATATATATGTTTGGATGTAGCTGTATTGCATTGATGTACTGGTGGATATTGTGTGGTATGACTCCTGTAGTTGATAGTATAATTGGTATGATGTCAACTTTATCCTGATGCCACATGTCTTTGACTTCCTCAGCCAGTTGGATGTATTTTTCAATTTTTTCTCCTGTTTTCTTTTGTATATTTGTTGTATTTGGTATGGATATTTCGATTAGTTGTGTTAATTTCTTCTTTTTATTGGTGAGTATGATGTCAGGTTTGTTATGTGGCATTGTTTTATCTGTTATAATGGTTCTGTTCCAGTATAATTTGTATTCATCATTCTCCAGTACATTTTGTGGTGCATACTTGTATGTAGGAACTTGTTGTTTTAAAAGTTTATGTTGTAAGGCAAGCTGTTGATGTATTATTTTTGCGACATTGTCATGTCTTCTGGGGTATTCTGTATTTGCTAGTATTGTACATCCGCTTGTGATGTGATCTACTGTTTCTATTTGTTGTTTACAAAGTCTGCATTTATCTGTTGTGGTATTGGGATCTTTAATAATATGCTTGCTGTAATACCTGGTGTTTATTGTTTGATCCTGTATTGCAATCATGAATCCTTCTGTCTCACTGTATATATTGCCTTTTCTTAGCCATGTGTTGGATGCGTCTTGATCGATGTGTGGCTGTGTTAGATGATACGGGTGCTTGCCATGAAGTGTTTTCTTTTTCCAATTTACTTTCTTCGTATCTGTTGATGTTATGTGGTCTAAAGGGTTGTAGAGGTGGTTATGAAATTGTAGTGGTGTAGCCGATGTATTTATATGAGTGATTGCTTTGTGTATTTTGCTAGTTTCTGCTCGTTCTATAAAGAATTTTCTTAAATTGTCTACCTGTCCATAATGTAGGTTTTTTATATCGATAAATCCCCTTCCTCCTTCCTTTCTGCTTAATGTGAATCTTTCTGTTGCTGAATGTATGTGATGTATTCTATATTTGTGGCATTGTGATCGTGTAAGTGTATTGAGTGCTTCTAGGTCTGTGTTACTCCATTTCACTACTCCAAATGAGTAGGTCAATATTGGTATAGCATAAGTATTTATAGCTTTTGTCTTGTTTCTTGCTGTCAATTCTGTTTTCAGTATTTTTGTTAGTCTTTGTCTATATTTTTCTTTTAGTTCTTCTTTAATATTTGTATTATCTATTCCTATTTTTTGTCTGTATCCTAGATATTTATAGGCATCCGTTTTTTCCATCGCTTCTATGCAGTCGCTGTGGTTATCCAATATGTAATCTTCTTGTTTAGTGTGTTTTCCCTTGACTATGCTATTTTTCTTACATTTGTCTGTTCCAAAAGCCATACTTATATCATTGCTGAATACTTCTGTTATCTTTAGTAATTGGTTGAGTTGTTGATTTGTTGCTGCCAGTAGTTTTAGATCATCCATGTATAGCAAATGTGTGATTTTGTGTGGGTATGTTCCAGTAATATTGTATCCATAATTTGTATTATTTAGCATGTTGGATAGTGGGTTCAGAGCAAGGCAGAACCAGAAAGGACTTAATGAGTCTCCTTGGTATATTCCACGCTTAATCTGTACTGGCTGTGATGTGATATTATTTGAATTTGTTTGGATATTAAGTGTGGTTTTCCAATTTTTCATTACTATGTTTAGGAACTGTATCAATTTAGGATCTACTTTGTATATTTCCAATATTTGTAGTAACCATGAGTGGGGTACACTATCAAAAGCTTTTTGGTAATCAATGTATGCGTAGTGTAGCGACCTTTGTTTAGTTTTAGCTTGATATGTCACCTCTGCATCTATTATCAGTTGTTCTTTACATCCTCGTGCTCCTTTGCAACAGCCTTTTTGCTCTTCATTTATAATTTTGTTCTGTGTTGTATGTGTAATTAATTTCTGTTTAATGATTGAAGTTAATATTTTGTATATTGTTGGTAGGCATGTTATGGGGCGATATTTAGCTGGGTTCGCTGTGTCTGCTTGATCTTTAGGTTTCAGATAAGTTATTCCATGTGTAAGTGTATCAGGGAATGTGTATGGGTCTGCAATGTAACTGTTAAATAATTTAGTTAGATGTGAATGTGTTGAGGTGAACTTCTTTAACCAGAAATTTGCTATTTTATCATTTCCAGGGGCTTTCCAATTGTGAGTAGAATTAATTGCTTGGGTGACTTCATGTTGCAAAATTATCACTTCAGGCATTTGTGGTATCATCTTGTATGTGTCTGTTTCTGCTTGTATCCACCGTGCATGCCTGTTATGTTGTACCGGGTTTGACCATATGTTGCTCCAGAAGTGTTCCATGTCTGTTATGTTTGGTGGATTGTTTATTTTAATGTGTGTGTTATCTATTGTCTGGTAAAATTTCTTTTGGTTTGTGTTGAATGTTTGGTTTTGTTTCCTTCTATTTTCACTTTTTTTGTATCTTCTGAGTCGTTTGGCTAATGCTTGTAATTTCTGCTTCTTTTCGTCTAATTGCTCTGTCGCTTCTTGTTGTGAGATTTTACCTAACCTTTTTCGTTTTTTTTCCGAGATTTCATTTCTTATAAATTGTGTTAGCTGTCCGATGTCTTTTCTCAGTTTTTCTATTCTGATCTGTAGCCTGTGTTGCCATGCTGGTTTTGTGGTTTTCTTCTGTATGTTTGTTGGTTCTGATCTCTGTCTAGTGTGTATATTTAGTGTAGTGAGTGCTCCTATATAAACCAGTAGTTGTAACTCTTCCATAGTTGTGTTTTCATTTATTTTGTTGTGTATGATTGTGTTGATAGTTTTTATTGTTGTTTCGACTTGTGGGTTATTTGGTGGTCTATGCAAGAATGGTCTAATGTCTGTATTTGTGTCTTTGTATTCTATATATGTTAGCTCAAATTTTTCTTCTATATCTAGCATCTGTGTCACTTCGTGTTCTATTTGTGCTTGTTCTGGTGGCTGTCTTAAGATTTCGTTTTCCTCTGATTGTTTAATTGGTGCGTGTTGTTCTTTGTTTTATTATTATTATTATTATTATTATTATTATTATTATTATTACACGACTGAGCCATTCGTGGTCACTGGCATTCTTCTCAAGAAGATCAACACACTTGTTTCTTCCATTGTCATTCTGCTCAGTTGCGAGGATTTTCGGCAACATTTTGACACATACACTATGTGATCAAAGTATCCGGACACCTGGCTGAAAATTACTTGCAAGTTCCTGGCGCCGTCCATCAGTAATGCTGGAATTCATTATGGTGTTCGCCCACTCTTAGCCTTGATGACAGCATCCTTTGAAACTTGTAGAATTGTACAACTAACACTCATCGAAAAGAGAATACTGTGGAGACGAGGTTCAACCAAAGCCTGGGAGACTGTTTACAGAATGAATTTTTCACTCTGTAGCGGAATGTGCGCTGATGTGAAACTTCCTGGCAGATTAAAGCACTTTTACATACACTATGTCATCAATAGTATCCGGACACCTGACTGAAAAATGACTTACACGTTCGTGGCGCCCTTCATTGGTAATGCTGGAATTCACTACGGTGTTGGCCCGCCCTCAGCCTTGATGACAGCTTACACTCTCGCAGACATAGGTTCAATCAGGTGCTGGGAGGTTTCTTGGGGAATGGCAGCACATTCTTCACGGAGAACTGCGCTGAGGAGAGGTGTCGATGTCGGTCGGTGAGGCCTAGAATGAATCTGGCGTTCCAAAACATCCCAAAAGTGCTCTATAGGATTCAGGTCAGAAGTCAAGTCCCATAGTGCTCAGAGCCATATGCTGCTCAAATATGGACATCGCCTTCGGGGAAGACATGCATAAAGGTGGTTCGCAGCTATCAGCGTGTCTTCGATTGCTACCACAGGTCACATGCAAGCGCATTAGAATGTCTCCCATAGCATAATAGTGCTCCCACCAACATGCGTCCGTGTGTCCGAAACGCACTGCACCTAGTGTAGCAAAAATGTGATTCACCCAAAGAGCTGGAACGTTTCCATTGATCGACGATCGAATCCCGATGTTTCCATGCCCAGAGCAATAGTTATTGACGATGTAGTTTGGTCAACATGTGAACACGTGAGGGTGGTCTGCTGCAGAACTCCACGTTCTATAACGTACGATGAACGATCTGCTCCGAAACACTTATGCATACGCCACCGTTGTGGTCTTTCGGCAGAGATGCGACAGATCACCATCTATCCTACCTTAGAGAGCAGACAAGCCTGTGAATCCCGCATTCTGTGAAGAGTGGTGGACGTCCAATCATTTAGCTTCTAGTGGTAGTTTCACTGTTCTACCTCTTTCCGTAGATGCTCACGACAGTAGCACGTGACCATTCGATCAGCTTCGCCGTTTTCGAGACATTCGTTCACACGATCTGCGTAATAATAATCTGCCCTATGTCAAAATCGTTTATGTCAATTCATTTCCGCATTCGCAGCCCATATCCTCGCTAGGGTGATTGCCCGTTTGTGTCTGGTCCGCTTACATAACTTTACTATCGCGCCACGTGCCTGCAACGCCACCAGGCGGAATCCAACGTCGCAGTGGGCAGTGGTCGTAATGTTTTATCAGTGTATGTTTTTATATAAATTGTTTTAAAATCTTATAGTTTCTTATCCTGGCTTGTGATTTTAAGGCACTGCTTTTAAAAGTTGCTTATAACGAACATCAGTGAATGTAATATAGAGTGCACTTTTGCCTACCGCCAAAGTTCCGCAGAATATTCCATCCTCCCTCCTCCCGGACACCATTTCCCGTGGTCCTCTGTTCCGTAAGCGCCCGAGGGGACGGTAATGTTTCAGTCCCTTTCATATTTTGTAGCATTTTTATGATCATCAAAACGCATATAACTAGAGTCTCACATCATGACGAAACTGTATATGGGTTATGATCACATGTGAAGAATGGAAAAAATATCCTGAAACCGGTAATCTAAATGTCTGTAGTAATCAGGCGATTTTGACGTAATAAATCATCATAGCCAAGAAGTGAATAGCCTCCACCTGACAAAACGAACCTCAATCCGTTCATCTTCATAAAGTATGCAATCCAAAATGTTATATAATGGTGTTATTGAAATATTTTTTTTTTTTTTTTTTTTTTTTTTTTTTTTTTTTGGTGGTGAACCTGAATGCTTCCACTGAAGACTTTTACGTTTCGATTCTGGTTCGAAGTGATGACACCATGACTCATCTCCAGCCACCACTCGTGCCAGGAACGCATTCCCTTCCCGAGCATAGCGCTGCAGATGAGAAAGACAGTGCGCCATTCGGCATGAGCCCTAGTGTGGTTGAAAACTGTGGTGCACCCATTGGGCACACACTTTGCACATATGCAGTCGTTCCTTCATAATGGTGTGAACACTTCCGGCGCTCAATCCGACCACAGCGGCTATGGCTTTCACTGTCACTCGCCGATCCTGGGTAATGAATGCATCCACCAGCTGGACGATGTCATCGGTAATGCAGTGTGGTGCTCCAGACCGTGCATCATCGGCTAACGACACCCGTCCTTCCCTGAAGCGCTTGTGCCACGCCTTGATCCTTGCAAGGGACATGCAGTGTTCGCCGTACACTTGTTACATGCGTCGATGAATGTCCGTTCCTCCGACTCCTTCCGCTGTCAGAAAACGAACAACACCTCTTTGCTCTTCTTTTGACGCCGCCACGTCACTTTTTGCAGTTCGACTGGCAGCGTTGGACGATTGATGCATGCTGCTGCTAGTCCTGTATAGTCACGTGACGTGCATGCGTGCCCTCTAGCGACGGGATGTGGATTTCCACGCTCTGGTCGGAACCACACCTCTTTACACACGCCGCGATATTACAATCCTGTCGCTGGTTTGCGCATTCCAGACTCCGGCTCGTTTCTTTTTGAACGCCCCTTATAATTTATCCACTGCAGACGCGTCGTAATACGTATCTGCAGATAACCTTCCACGTCAGTACACAATCTCATAACCGTTGTTCTCTGTTTCAGGTAAGACTCAGTAGTCCCGCGTCGAGGGCTGGTGAGTACGGACTAGGAAATGGCTTCAGATGTGCAGACGATAACAGGTCGCCGCTATCGCGTTCTTGGGCGCTGCAACGCCTGCAGTTGATGGAGAATCGATGGTCGTTAAAACCAGTGCGGCAAACTCGGCGCGATCACGCGATAAGATCGTTTGTATGAAGAGGAATGTTGCATGACTGCAGAGCTGGACTGCAAATGGCGGAATCGTCACTGCTGTTACGCCGTCATCGGCAGTAGTGCATACTGACACGAGCGGAAAATAATGACACTGGTATATGTACTCGTAAAATAAAATTTTAGAAATATGGAGAGATGACTGTAGATTTGCCCGTCGCCGATAAGCTTATTAGAGGAGGAAATAGTGCAGCACGTGAGTAGTATGGGAAAGCCGATTGGCCACGTTCTTTTGAAAGGAGCCCTCGCGGTTTTTACGATAGGTCAGGGCTTAGTGAAAACTACAGGCGGAAAAAGGATCCATGCGAATAAATTTAACAGGAGACTAATTTCAGAAAAGCGTAATACGGTGATTCGCACACCAGTATTCTGTTCTTGAAAGCTTCTCTCTTTTTACCTGTGCATAATTATGAGATGAGTTATGCACTTTTTAGTGGTTCCACGAGCATTTTTGTAATAAATTTAAGGGACAGTCGAAATTAGTCTAACATAAACAACTCAGGGACAAGTAAGGAACAGCCATACTTAGTTCATTCTGAAAAAATAGTTCAAATGGCTCTGAGCACTATGGGACTTAACATCTGTGGTCATCAGTCCCCTAGAACTTAGAACTACTTAAACCTAACTAACCTAAGGACATCACACACATCCATGCCCGAGGCAGGATTCGAACCTGCGACCGTAGCGGTCTCGCGGTTCCAGACTGCAGTGCCAGAACCGCGTGGCCACTTCGGCCGGCCCGGCAGTTCATTCTGAGTGTTTAAATATTTATAAAAAGCATATAAAAAGAAAGCATTTTCTCGCATATTTGTAAACCGCTTGTTTTAAATATTTAGCGTAATAATACCAGGCCATTCAAAAAGATAGAACAGATTTCAATTGTTCACTCAATATTGCAAATAACAAAAATCTGGAGGAAAACCAAAGTTGTGGGCCTGCTGAAACCTGGGAAACAGCCAACAGATGCAAAAAAATTTCAGACCGGTATTACTCCTATGCCATCTATATAAAGTTTTAGAGAGAATGATCGTCAATCGAATCTCGGACCAAAGTGACCAAACATTGATCAGAGAACAACCGGGTTTCCCCCCCAGGAGATCGTGTTGTGGACAGATTTTAAACCTGAGACAACACATAGAAGATGGATATGAACATGGGAAGATCACCGATGTCGCTTTTGTTGATCTTACTGCCGCATATGACACCATCAATCACAGGAAACCATTAACAAAGATGTAAGCGACCATGGAAGACTTCCACCTAACACGGTTTATGAGATGTCTGCTACAAAACAGACGTTTCTTTGTTACTCTAATAAACAAGAGGAGCCGCTGGGGGACACAGAAATGGTATCCCCCAAGGAAGTGTGCTAGCCCCACTGTTGTATAATAATTACACTAATGACTAGCCAGTTAGTCCTGTCAGAAGATCGTTCATTTACGCATATGACACAGCACTTGGTGCGCAAGGTAGAACTTTTGAGCAGGTGGAAGGAAAACTCACAACAGGTCTTAAGGCACTATCTGACTATTATGATAGCAACTACCTGAAGCCAAACCCTTCAAAAACACAAATAAGTGCATTACAATTATCGAACAGGGAGGCTCGGAGGAAACTGAGAATAACCTGGAGAAGTCAACGGCTGACCCATTGTGACACCCCAAAATACCTAGGAGTAAAGTTGGACCGTTCCCTCACCTTCAAAGACCACTGCACAGATACAAAAATTAAAGTCTGTGCTAGGAATAATATTATTAGTAAAGTGACTGGCAACAGCTGGGGAGCACATCCACATGTCCTCCGCGCATCTGTCCTTCCTTTGTGCTTCTCCGCTGCTGAATATGCAGCACCTGTATGGCAGAACTCCAGCCATGCCAAACAAGTAAATATTGCCCTGAAAGAAACAGGACGAATTGTAACCGGCTGCTTGCGGGCAACTCCTGCTAACAAAATCTACTACCTCATGGGCGTAGCATCTCCAGGCATCCGAAGGAGAACGGCAGCTGAATTAGAAAGAAAGAGGCAGGAGACAGTCCAAAGACACCCCTTCTTTGGAAGAGAACGTCAACCACCAAGACTCAAATCGAGAAAAATTTTCCTCCGGACAACGCAACCAATTCAGACAACACCTGCAAACAGTAGGATACAACTCTGCCATAGCTCATCGTCAGAGAAATATTGGGACAATCCATAAGAACAACTGGCTGCAGGTCATCAACTCACATACGAGACGTGAATGATCCTCCATAAGCTGGCCGGTGTGGCCGAGTGGTTCTAGGCGCTTCAGTCTGGAACCGCGCGACCGCTACGGTCGCAGGTTCGAATCCTGCCTCGGGCATGGATGTGTATGATGTCCTTAGGTTATTTAGGTTTAAGTAGTTCTAAGTTCTAGGGGACTAATGACCTCAGATGTTAAGTCCCATAGTGCTCAGAGCCATTTGAACCAGTTTGATCCTCCATAGACTGAGAACTGGAGTATCTCGGTTCAAGGTGAACATGAAGAAATGGGGATACATCTCAGGGGACGAAATGTGTGAGTGCGGTGAACCTCTAGAACACCAGCACCTACTCGACTGCAGGAAACTATCAGAACCTGTTTCCATGGACGTTTCGGTGGTCGCCAATGGTAAGGCAGTCAGTGCAGTGGAATTCTGGGCGGCACATGGAGTATAAATATGTACATATACTTTGTAATAATTGTATACATATATGTATGCTATATTATGTATAATATTTTCTGTTCTGGACACGTATAAATAAATAAATGAAAATTGTTCACTACAAGCGGATTATAAAAGGTAGGTACAGGAAGGTTCAGAGTTTTAACACAGCTGTGCTCTTGCTTGTTTGTAGCAACATGGAGATAAATCATTTTACGTAGGAATTTACGTGAAGTCAATCCATTGCTCAGGGGAAACATGTATTCTCTCGTCCATACAGCAAGAAAATTGATGACTGGCGTACAAAATTGTTTGAAGTTAGTTGCTCATGCCAAGAGAAGAGCATTGCGTAGACACGCAAGTCTGATGAAAATCTACAGCATATCCGAGATGCGTTCACATGGAGATCTCGGAAGTACGTAAGACAGGCAGGCCAGGAGCTTCTAACTTCGTCAAACAACGGTGTGGCGTGTTCTGAAGAGACGCGTCCGTATGATGCCTTACAAGTTTCAGTTACTGTAGCAACTGTGTCCCGGAGACCACAATAGAAGGTACGAATTTTGTATTTCAGTTTTCCAGGATACGGCAGAGGACACTTTTTCCGAAGACCTTTTCGGACGAATCGGGTAAAGTAACCCGCCATAATGTAAGACTTTCGTGGTCACGGAATCCTGCCTCCGTAAACGTGAAAGAGACTCACCAAAATTGAATGTGTTTCGTACCGCTTCTTTTCACAAAGTTTGTGCACCTTTCCTTTTTCCGAGGAAGCTGTGACAGCAATGTCATACCTGAACATGCAGCAAAACTGGTTGTTTCCTCAACTTCACGAAGATTGCAATGATTTCATTTTCGTGCATGACGGCATCCCGCCTCTTTTTCACCCTGAGGTGCGACATTATCTTAACAACACCATCCCACAACGTTGGACTGGAAGAGGTGGTAAATTCTTTTCGTCTCTAAGGTCACCGGAACTCAAACCTTACAATTTTTTGCTGTGGAGATATATAAAAGAATCCTTGTCCCACATTGGAACTACTCTTCAAGATCTGAAAACTCGAATTGATGAAGCTGCCTATTCAATAAACAGCGATCTGCCGATTTGTGAGTGGAATGAAATGGACCCCCGTTTCGATGTTTCTCGAGCGTAGTATGGTGCTCTTGTTGAGTGTATGGTATAGTGCCTGTGTGCACATAAAACTTTGAAACTTCCCCTATCCAGCGATATGCTCAATGTGTTTCTATTTTTCATAGTTTGATTGTAATAAACAATTGAAATCTGTTCTTTCTTTTTGAATTGTACTGTGCATCACTTATGTTTTAATAAAGAGGATAGATTATTCATAGTGAAGATTAGTTGTCAGCCTCTTTGGAGAGGTCAACCACTGTATGTTCGTATAGTGTACGAATTTCACTAGAGATATTGGCACGAAATACAGGAAAAAATTGATCTCTCTGTGAACCCTACATGCTACGCCTGCAGAGCCTAACAAGGTCACTGCCATTTTATTAAGCTTTTTGATAAACCGGTGCCACGTTGTTCTCTGAACTCCAGCATTCTCTCACTTTTATTATCAGGACCTGTTTGATAGTTTCCCTGTCTTGACCTAGATTTCAGGCTTGATATCTTACTAGTAGGTGTAATTAAAAACAGGCTTTTGCATAATCATAATTATTATGATTACAGCCCCTTTTTGGAATATGAGGACTCGGGGTGAACTTACAACACTGCTCAAATGAGAGTCGTACTGGCATTGCAGTAAACACGTATGTTGATTCATTCCTTTTTTTAAGGGGGGCGGGGTACTCAGTCTCTTGACGTTTTGATACACTGCGCTACGAATGTCTCTGTTTTGACAACCTCTTCATCTCAGAATAACATTTTCCCGCTACGTCCTCAACTATTTGTTGCATATACTCCAGTGACTCTCTTCCTCTAACTTTTCAAGGTCCACAGCTGCCTCACTTACTACAACTGCTGTAGCTAGCGAGGAGCTGCAATTTGTAAGTTTCCAAAATGTGCTGTTTCCAAAAAATAACAAGTGAACGTGAAAAGGGTACTCGTTCGTAAAAATGGTACTGCAAATACTTATTTATTTCTTTAATACGCCTTTAGTAAGTTTAACAGATTTAAGTAAATGCAAACAAATGAACAGTACAGTTTTAGAATTATAAACTGACAATTTAACTTAAGGTAGCAAACTATTAAGATTCCCCAAACATAAACAAATTAACAATATTTTTTTAGAAATAGATATTGAACAGTTTAACTTAATGCAGAAAATTATTGAGCTTCTCCTCACTCCAGTAGTTCTGTTTCAATACTGATTAACAAACGCAGTATTTATTATAACAAAGAGGAAAAAAAGTTGGAAGGTGGATGTTTGGTTATCAGTTCAGAGCACACTGTACAACAAATGGGCAACGACAAAAGATATTCAAATAAATTTAAGAAACAACGCCCATCTGGCTTCAATTAACAGTAATATACACTCTAAGAAAGAAAAGAAAAGGTGGACCAAGAACAGTTATCTGAATGGGACGGAAATCGGTAGATATGATGTACGTGTACACACAAACAAATGATTACAATTTCAGAAAAATAGTAAGATTTGTTCAAGACAAAAGGAATCACAAATTCATCAAGCAAAAAACAAGCTGGTCCATCTCTAATCCTTATGAAAGTAGTTATTCGATTTGGCACTGGTTGACAGTTTTTGGACGTCCTCCTGTAGATTACCGTGCCAAATTCTAATGCTTTACTTTATTGGATCTAACCATGATCGCCTGTCTCCTAAGATACTTCATGTCTCAATTATACTGCCAAATTCTGACCAATTGGCGCGTTAGATCTTTAAAATCCCGAGCTGGCTGGAGGGACGTGCCCATAATGCTCCAAGCGTTCTCAGTAGGGGAGAGATCCTGTGACCTTGCAGGCCAAGGTAGGGTGCACCGTGTGCGGCGATGTCCCATCGGATTAGGGAAGGATGCGGAAGGTGGTCAGCCGTGCCCTTTGAAAGGAACCACTCCGGTTTTTGCCTGAAGCGATTTTCGGGAAATCACGAAACGCCTAAATTAGGATGGCCGGACGCAGCTTTGAACCGTCGTCCTCCAGAATTCGAGTCCAGTGTGCTAACCGCTGCGTCGCCCCGCTCGATTGACAGGTTGACAGTACACATTATCGCTCAAACTCCAATACAATTCGGACAGTTACTCGCAACGTCCATGTCCCACATAACCTCCAGCCACGGCCATCAGCTGGACATCCTCCTGTTACCAGTCGACAACAACTGAGGGTGACCTAACCTGGGGCGGCGTTAAACCAGCAAACTCTGCTAGCTATGGAAGTTGGGTAATTGAAGCTCCACTTTTAGAAAAACTAGTTTTTTATACATCTACGTCTGCATCTATATGATTCACAAGTAGAGACTAGTATAAGGTTCATCAAGCTATTTCTCTGCCTTCCCACTCTCGACAGCGCTCGCGAAAAACGAACATTTACATCTTTCCGTCCAAGTCCTGGTTTATTTTATTATGATGATCAATTCTCCCTATATAGGTGGACGTCAAAAAAATATTTTCGCACTCCGAGGAGAATGTTGGTGAGAAGATCATGCCGCAAAGAAAAAAAGCTTTTGTTTTAATGATTGTCACCCCGATTGGCCTGTCATATCCGTGGCACTTTCTCTCCTATTTCTAGTAGTACAAAAACACCTGCCCTTGTATGAACTTTTTCGATGTCCTCCGTCGGTCCCATCTGACGCGGATGTCACACAGCGCAACAGTACTACAGAAGAGGGCGGACAAGCGTGGTTCAAGCAGTCTCTTTAATAGACCTGCTACATGTTCTGTTCTTCCAATGAAACGCAACTTCTGCTTCGCTTTCCCCATGATATTATCTATGTGATCGTTTCAGTTTAAGTTATTCGTAATTGTAATCCCTAAGTATGTAGTTGAATACAAAGCCTTTAGATTTGTGTAATTTTTCCTGTTTCCAAAATTTAGCGAATTGCTTTTAGGACTCATTTTGCAATTTGTTTGGATCATCTGATGACTTTACTAGATGGTAACTGACAGCATCATCTGCAAACAAATCAAGAGGGCTACACAGATTGTCCCTTAATCGTTTATGTAAATTTGGAACAACAGAGGGCTGATAGCACTTCCTTGGGGAACGCCAGATATCGCCTTTGTTTTACGCGAATACTTTCCGCCCGTTATTACGAATTGTGACTTTTTTTACATGAAATCTCGAATCCAGTCATACAACAGACGATTTTCCATAGGCACGCAATTTTATTAGAAATCGCTTGTGAGGAACGGTGCCAAAAGCGTTCAGAATCTAAAAATATGGAATCCGCTGTCATTAGCGCCCATTACTTCGTGAGTCTAAAGAGCGAGTGTGTTCACGAGACCGATGTTTTCTCTAACGTTGTTGGCTGTTAGTCAATAAATCAATTGGCCGGCCGGTGTGGCCGTGCGGTTAAAGGCGCTTCAGTCTGGAACCGCGTGACCGCTACGGTCGCAGGTTCGAATCCTGCCTCGGGCATGGATGTGTGTGATGTCCTTAGGTTAGTTAGGTTTAATTAGTTCTAAGTTCTAGGCGACTGATGACCTCAGAAGTTAAGTCGCATAGTGCTCAGAGCCATTTGAACCAATAAATCAATTTCTTCCTGGTAATACGTAATGTTCGAAAGCAATACAATTTCGAAAATCGTACTGCAAATCGGCGTCAGTGCTATTGATCTGTAATTCAGCGGATTACTACTATTTCCTTCCTTCAGTATTGCTGTGACTTTCTTAACTTTCCAGTCTTTAGGGGCCGACCTTTCACGAGTGAGCGGTTTTACGAGTCAATGATTGCTAAGTATGGGGCTATTGCACCAGCATACTCTGAAAGGAACCTGACTGATATACAGCGTGGACCGGAGACCTTGCCTTTATTAAGTGATTGAATGACGTTCTATCTCCTCAACTATTTGTCGTATAATGACATAATTTTGCAGGCATATTCAGTGATACGTAAGGATACTGTATGCAAAATGTCTTGCGAGTAGAGTCAGTAGTAGAAAAGTAATAAATCAAAACGTCAGGCGTGTTGAAGTTTTAGTGCATGAAGAGTGAAAATGTAGCAAGGTACGAAATTTTTCGCTTTCATTATTTTATGGAATTGTCAAGGAAAAAAGTTGGGATAGGTTTTAAATAATGTGTAGAATTCCTTGGAAGTGGCTAACACTCTCAAATACTGGATGAATATATTTTGGGTAATTTGTACACCACAAATTACTCTACCTCAAGACGTGTAAACCGTTTCTAAACTTTAGTACTTGACGTACTGTGTTAAATCTTTAACGTTATAACTTTTGGTGAGTAGATTCTGGAAACATTTAAATTTTTAAATTTGGCCATTACTTGTATGAAAAATTGAAAGTAAAATTTTTGTACGCGTTGAAGCCGTTAGACAGGCAACCTTCAACTGTTATTTGGTAACCAGATAACAGACGGACCATTTCAGCCATTTAGTGATATAGATAAGAATCAACAGAGATCTGCAAAATAGTGATGTTTCATACAGACCTGGAATGCATACTCCCGATCTGTATGTGCCAACTTCGCTGGAAAGCTATACAGTTATATTGTAAGCGTGCAGAACAGCTTTCAAAAAAATGCTCTACGCCGATGCTTTGCGACAAAACACTTTCTTTCCATGTAGCTTAGAAAATTACAGCGTGTAAAATTAACACTAAAAATACGGCTGAAGAAAAGAAAACCATTTACCTTTTGTTAACAATGAATACGTGACATACCCGTACCAATATGGAAGAAAGAACATCAGCTATGAGAAAACTTTGTGCAAGACACAACTGGTGCGTGCAGACGAAAAGCATATGTGAAAACTAATGTTTTCACAGCCGTTGATGTCTGGAACTGGAACTTTGCACCTTGACTTTCGTAAATTTCTACACCAATCCAAAGAAAGCTTACATTGTGACCACGTAACTGACCTAAATGAAAGCAAACTGACACTGTATATTTGTATTCTAATTATGCGACGTTTTTCATTCAGCATTAGATAGCGTTGTGTGTGGTGGCACGAGCAGTGTGTGCAGACACATGTGAGAGCAGGATCTTGATGCCAGGTGGCCAGCGTCGAGGCGTTCAAGCAGGTTCAAGGCACGGGAGTTCGTTTTCTGACGCTGAACGATGCTGGTGGCGTCGACGTTTATTGTCGTAAGCGAAATGAGTATCGACAGTCCCGTCTATCGTGGTGAACGTGTTCCGCCAGACCAGGGAATTTCGTAACGGCGAGGTGTATATCGACGACAGGTCCTAAAAAGACCAAGCGTGTTTGGCCTATGTAAGAAAAACAACTACAAATTCATTTATTTCGTTTCAGAAACAATGAACTTCATAAAATAATTCTATTTAATAAAACAATTATATTTAATACAAAAATCCTTAGCTTTTACATTCACAGACGGAAAAAAAATTTAACACCACAATTTACTGCCTTGTACCTAGTTAGAGTAGCAGTGCATTTTAAAAAATTTCGAGATACGTTGTACTAAAGGAGTATAACTTTAATCCAGCAACCAGCCACACGTATGGCATAAGAAGTGTAATTACACTCCACAATTACCGCCGGCCGGAGTGTCCGTGCGGTTCTAGGCGCTACAGTCTGGAACCGCGTGACCGCTACTGTCGCAGGTTCGAATCCTGCCTCGGGCATGGATGTGTGTGATGTCCTTAGGTTAGTTAAGTTTAAGTAGTTCTAAGTCTAGGGGACTGATGACCTTAGAAGTTAAGTCCCGTACTGCTCAGAGCCATTTGAACCATTTTTCCACAATTACGTGTTTAAATCCATAGTCAGACGGTTTTTACAAGCTTCCACGTAAGGCCACCATATTGAAACCTTAGATTAGTGCATAATTTCGTACCGTTTTTGTTTTGCTTGTTGGTATTGCTACGGGTGCATTTATCGATCGTCATTTTTGTTTGTAGTTCACTGTTCAAAAATGGTTAAAATGACTGAGCACTTTGGGACTTAACATCGGAGGTCATCAGTCCCCTAGAACTTAGAACTACTTAAACCTAACTAACCTAAGGACATCACACACTTCCATGCCCGAGGCAGGATTCGAACCTGCGACAGTAGCAGTCGCGCGGTTCCGGACTGAAGCGCCTAGAACCGCTCAGCCACCGCGGCCGGCTAGTTCACTGTTGCTACCTTAGTTAACATAATGTCGTTTTTGCACTTAGAGATCGGAGTGGAGCTGTGGGTGCTAGAAAATAGTGCCAAATGGAGAAGTCGAAACATTTCCGTCGTATTCTTCTGTTTGAGTCCAGCAGAGGGGTGACACCAGCTGAGGCAGCCAGAAACGTATGTATATGGGAATAATGCCATTGGACAGAGCACAGAAAGAAAATTGTTTTCTCTTCTTTTTTTAATGGAGATGTTTTTGACGTTAGTGACAAAGTTCAGGAAGACCTTCGATATTTGACGAAGATCGTTTAACGGCATTAATCCACAATGATTCACGTGAGTGACTCAAGAACTGGCAAATGTGTTGAACTGTGATCATTCCACCATCATGTGACATTTTCATGCAAGAGGAAGGTTCAAAAATCCGGTGTATGGCTACCGCATACTCTAAGCCAAAATTACAATAATCATCTCTGCTTGCTCGTCATCAATTGGCTCGTGAACGATACCGAAGATTCCTATCCTGTATCGTTATTGGTGACGAAAAATGCTGTCTTTACGTTAACATAAGGGAAAGAAAGGAATGGTTGAGCCCAAACAAAGCAGCACGTCCCCGTACAAATAGATCCTTACATCCACTAAAGATAACAGTATGCATCTGGTGGAACATCGACGATATTCCCAGAGGTGTATCCACCACTGCTGATAGGTATTGTCAACAACTGAGATGTCTTGTAGATGCAATCCAAGAACAACCATTAGGAAGATTGTCTGAAGTGATGCTACTCCACGATGATACTCACCCGCTTTCCTCTAGAGTAACAAAAGACACTACAGAAGCTGGGCTGGAAAGTCATTCCACACCTGCGTTGTTCACCTGATTTTGCCCATTCAGATTTTCACCTTCTCAGCTCTGTATCTAACAACCATCAGGGAACTTCCTTCATGGTTAAAATGAGCTCCGAACATGACGAGTTCTTCGCCTCGAAATCACGTTATTTCTACAGTCGCGGAATCGAAAAGTTACTCCGCCATTGGCAGACTCATGTAAATAGTGAACGAGAATATATTCTTGATGACCAAAGTCTCTGTTTCGCGTATCTGTTGCGTTTATGAAGCTTATGGAAAAACATTACGAACTTATGCGCGTACCTAATGTTCGACGAATGCGTCGCTCCGGAATATACGTCACAGGACGAAACTATACCGCCTGCAACGCTAAACCTTAGCAAGAAAGCCCAAAATATCCACTTGACGGCGGATTTTTTTAAATATATTCTGAAACTGTTACTGATTAAATGTAACTATACTTTTTATACCATACTTACGGCTGGTTGCTGTATTCAGGTTATAACTCTTACAGTTATACTACGCCCATGTTTGTCAAAAAGTTTGTCCCCGAAAACATACATAAATTTAACATAGTATTAAGCTTACACTCATAAATAACAAGAAATTTGGAAAAAATCTTACATTTTTTTACAACGTTATTTTGCCATTGTTACTACCAATAGTTCCATCATGTCGCATTGCGCCTGATTCTGATAGCAGGTTAAAATATGACTCATTAAGCTCTTCTTCATAGACACGGGGGATACACAACGCGGAGTGTACTCGATTGGACTAAATTTCCTCTATATATATATATATATATATATATATATATATATATATATATATATATATATATATATCGAGCGAGGTGGCGCAGTGGTAAGACACTGGACTCGCATTCGGGAGGACGACGGTTCAATCCCGCGTCCGGCCATCCTGATTTAGGTTTTCCGTGATTTCCCTAAATCACTCCAGGCAAATGCCGGGATGGATCCTCTGAAAGGGCACGGCCGACTTCCTTCCCCATCCTTCCCTACTCCGATGAGACCGATGACCACGCTGTCTGGTCTCCTTCCCCAAACCAACCATATATATATATATATATATATATATATATATTTCTTACTAGAACGGACCGACGTGTATGTATTATTAATAATTATCTAACTAATTTATCCTTTACAAAATGTAGTCACCTCTACAGCTGCGTCTGCATCTATACTCCACAAGCCACCTTGTGGTCTGTGGCCGATGGTATTTTGTCTACCGCTGTCACTTCTCCTCTTACCTGTTTCAGTCGCGAACTGTTCGCGGGAAGAACGATTCCCGGTAAGCCTCCATTTGGGCTCGATTCTCTCTAACCTTATCTTCATAGTGGTTTCGCAAGATGTACGTAGGAGGAAGCAATCTACACTCCTGGAAATTGAAATAAGAACACCGTGAATTCATTGTCCCAGGAAGGGGAAACTTTATTGACACATTCCTGGGGTCAGATACATCACATGATCACACTGACAGAACCACAGGCACATAGACACAGGCAACAGAGCATGCACAATGTCGGCACTAGTACAGTGTATATCCACCTTTCGCAGCAATGCAGGCTGCTATTCTCCCACGGAGACGATCGTAGAGATGCTGGATGTAGTCCTGTGGAACGGCTTGCCATGCCATTTCCACCTGGCGCCTCAGTTGGACCAGCGTTCGTGCTGGACGTGCAGACCGCGTGAGACGACGCTTCATCCAGTCCCAAACATGCTCAATGGGGGACAGATCCGGAGATCTTGCTGGCCAGGGTAGTTGACTTACACCTTCTAGAGCACGTTGGGTGGCACGGGATACATGCGGACGTGCATTGTCCTGTTGGAACAGCAAGTTCCCTTGCCGGTCTAGGAATGGTAGAACGATGGGTTCGATGACGGTTTGGATGTACCGTGCACTATTCAGTGTCCCCTCGACGATCACCAGTGGTGTACGGCCAGTGTAGGAGATCGCTCCCCACACCATGATGCCGGGTGTTGGCCCTGTGTGCCTCGGTCGTATGCAGTCCTGATTGTGGCGCTCACCTGCACGGCGCCAAACACGCATACGACCATAATTGGCACCAAGGCAGAAGCGACTCTCATCGCTGAAGACGACACGTCTCCATTCGTCCCTCCATTCACGCCTGTCGCGACACCACTGGAGGCGGGCTGCACGATGTTGGGGCGTGAGCGGAAGACGGCCTAACGGTGTGCGGGACCGTAGCCCAGCTTCATGGAGACGGTTGCGAATGGTCCTCGCCGATACCCCAGGAGCAACAGTGTCCCTAATTTGCTGGGAAGTGGCGGTGCGGTCCCCTACGGCACTGCGTAGGATCCTACGGTCTTGGCGTGCATCCGTGCGTCGCTGCGGTCCGGTCCCAGGTCGACGGGCACGTGCACCTTCCGCCGACCACTGGCGACAACATCGATGTACTGTGGAGACCTCACGCCCCACGTGTTGAGCAATTCGGCGGTACGTACACCCGGCCTCCCGCATGCCCACTATACGCCCTCGCTCAAAGTCTGTCAACTGCACATACGGTTCACGTCCACGCTGTCGCGGCATGCTACCAGTGTTAAAGACTGCGATGGAGCTCCGTATGCCACGGCAAACTGGCTGACACTGACGGCGGCGGTGCACAAATGCTGCGCAGCTGGCGCCATTCGACGGCCAACACCGCGGTTCCTGGTGTGTCCGCTGTGCCGTGCGTGTGATCATTGCTTGTACAGCCCTCTCGCAGTGTCCGGAGCAAGTATGGTGGGTCTGACACACCGGTGTCAATGTGTTCTTTTTTCCATTTCCAGGAGTGTATTTGTTGTCTCTCTTACAAACGCACGCTCCCGGAATTTTAGCAATAAATAACACTGTGGTGCAGAACGCCCCCCTTACAGCGTCTGTGCCGGCCTTGGTGGCCGAGCGGTTCTAGGCACTACAGTCTGGAACCGCGCGACCGCTACGGTCGCAGGTTCGAATCCTGCCTCGGGCATGGATGTGTGTGATGTCCTTAGGTTAGTTAGGTTTAAGTAGTTCTGAGTTCTAGGGGACTGATGACCTCAGATGTTAAGTCCCATAGTGCTCAGAGCCATTTGAACCATTTTTACAGCGTCTGTAACGGGAGTCCTTTCATCGTCTCTGTGACGCTTTCGTGCTTACTAAATGAACCTCCAACAAAATGCGCTGCTCTTCTTTGGATTTTCTCTATTTACTCTATCATTTCTATCTTATACGGATCTCATACTGACAAGCAACATCCAAGTATTGGTCGAAGATGTGTTTTGTAAGCTAGCTCCTTTGTTGAAGGACTACGTCTCCTGAGGATTCTTCTAATGAAACTCAGCCTGGCATCTGACTTACCAGCAATTAATTGCATGAATGGTGGGCTCCATGTGGTTCCCAAGTCGTGCAGCGACCATAAACCATAAACTTACCAGATATGTAGCAACCAGTCGCAAAATCATGTTTATTTATTCAGTTTTGCAAATCAATTTCAACTGATTAACAGCCATCATCGGTGCTTTCAACCAATATGTGCCTTAAGTAGTAATACTGTCTTAAGCAGAGGTCAAACATATGTTTAAAAAATTGAATAAATAAAACATGATTTTGCGGCTGGTTGCTGCATATTTGGTAATTTTAATTAATTGTATGTTATCATTCCACATAAAACCGCCCCGTGTGTATACTCCTAGATATTACATGGAATTAATTGTTTCCAGTGATTATTCTGCAACCATGTAGTCATACAATAATGCGTCCTTCCGTCTACATATTCGCCATACGATACATTTGTTTATGTTAAGTGTCAGTTGTTACCCCCTGTACCAAGCGTTGATCTTCTGCAGGCCTCACTGTATTTCGCAACGATTTTCTACCGTCACGACTTCTCTATACAACAGAATCATCTGCGAAAAGTCTCATGGAATTTCCGACATTATCTACCTAGTCATTTATATACACTATGTGATCAAAAGTATCCGGACACCCCAAAAACATACGTTTTTCATATTAGGTGCATTGTGCTGCCACCTACTGCCAGGTACACCATGTCATCGACCTCAGTAGTCATTAGACATCGTGAAAGAGCAGAATGGGGCGCTCCGCGGAACTCACGGACTTCGAACGTGGTCAGGTGATTAGGTGGCACTTGTGAAATACGTCTGTACGCGAGATTTTCACACTCTTAAACATCCCTAGGACCACTGTTTTCGATGTGATGGTGAAGTGGAAACCTGATGCGACACGTACAGCACAAAAGCGTACAGGCAGACCTCGTCTGTTGACTGACCGAGACCGCCGACAGGTGAAGAGGGTCGTAATGTGTAATAGGCAGACGTCTATCCAGACCATGACAAAGGAATTCCAAACTGCATCAGGATCCAATGCAAGTACTATGACAGTTAAGCAGGAGGTGAGAAAACTTGGAATTCATGGTCGACCAGCTACTCATAAGCTACACATCACGCCGGTAAATGTGAAACGACGCCTCGCTTGGTGCAAGGAGCGTAAACATTGGACGATGGAATAGTGGAAAAACGTTGTGTGAAGTGACGAATCACGGTACATAATGTGACGATCCGGTGGTAGGTTGTGAGTATGGCGAATGCCCGGGGAACGTCATCTGCTAGCGTGTTTAGTGCCAACAGTAAAATTCGGAGGCGGTGGTGTTATGGTGTGGACGTGTTTTTCATGGATGGGGTTGCACCGCTTGTTGTTTTGCGTGGCAGGATCACAGCACAGGCCTACATTGATGTTTTGGGCACCTTCTTGCTGCCCACTGCTGAAGAGCAATTCGGGGATGGCGATTGCATCTTTCAACACGATCGAGCACCTGTTCATAATGCACGGTCTGTGGCGGAGTGGTTACACGACAATATCATCCCTGTAATAGACTGGCCTGCACAGAATCCAGACCTGAATCATATAGAACACCTTTGGGATGTTTTTGAACACCGAATTCGTGCCAGTCCTCACCGACCGACATCGATACCTCTCCTCAGTGCAGCAGTCCGTCAAACATGGGCTACCATTCCCCAAGAAAACTTCCAGCACTTGATTGAACGTATGCATGCTATACTGTAAGCTGTCATCAAGGCCAAGGGTGGCCCAACACCATACTGAATTCCAGCGTTACGGATGGAGGACGCCACGAACTCGTATATCATTTTCAGCCAGGTGTCCGGATTCTTTTACTCACGCAGTGTAGACTGTGAAAAGTAATGGTCCTATAACACTCCCCTGGGGCACGCCCAAAGTAAAATCTGTGCCTGAAGAGTCTTCTCCATTCAGAATGACATGCTGTGTTCTATTTGCTAGAAACTCTCCAATCCTATCCCACAGTTGATCTGATATTCTGTATGCCCGTATTTTGTTCATTAGGTGGTTGTGTAGAACTGTACGGAATGCCTTCCGGAGTCAAGGAACACATCTACTTGGGCACCTGTATCTACTGCTTTCTGAGTCTCGTGGACGAGTGGACGAATGCAGTGAGCTGGGTTTCGCAGGGTCGTTGTTTTCGGAAGCCATGTTGATTCCTACAGAGGAGATTTTCTGCCGCCGAAGTGTCACAGTACGCTAGCATAAGAAGTGTTCCATAATTCTACATCTGGTCGACGTCACAGATATAGGCCTATAGTTTCGTGCGTCAGTTCACCGACCCTTCTTGAAAATGGGAATGACCTGTGCTTTTTTCCAGCTGTCGGAAACATTTCGCTGCCCCAAAGACCTACGATACATTGCTGCTATAAGAGGGCTAAGTTCTTTAACATAGTCTTTTTAGAACTGTAGTGGTATCCCGTCGGTCCAGTGGCCTTCCATCTGTTGAGCGATTACAGTTGCTTTTTTACCCCCCGTCACTTATTTCGCTATCAGCGATTCTGTCGTTAGTAGGTTAATTCAAAGTAGGCACTACAGTGCAATCTTTCTCTGAAACAGTTTTGGAAAGAGTCGTTTAGTATTTCAACCTTTCCTGTGTCATTTCCTGTTCCAGTATCTTTATGAGTGTGTCTGGACAGATGACTTCGATTCGTTTACTGATTTAACATAAGACTAACACATCTTAAGATTTTCTGTCGGTAGACAGCATTTTACTTTCTATTTCGCTGAATGCTCCAAGCATAGATCTTCTTATGCTAATATTGGCTTCCTGATTTAGGTTTTCCGCGATTTCCATAAACTGCTTCAAGCAAATGCCAGTTTGGTTCATTTGAAAGGGCACGGCCGACTTCCTTTCCCATCCTTCCCTAATCCTAAGGGGCCGATGACCTCTCTGTTTGGTCCCCTCCCCCAGGTCAACCAACCAACTTCCTCTAATGGAAAATTTCTCCATGTGTTTTCGCAAGCTTACAGAAGCTGTCAGAGTATCATAGATGTTACATATTATGTTAATGTACGGTACTTTATTTCTACATCTTGTTTGAATCAATGCCTGCATAGCTGCAATGTGGCTGATAGAATCAAAAGCCTTAACAAAATTCACAAAAGCTATACATGGCAGCAATTAATACTAATTGGCTCAAATAATTACATCACTCAGGCTGTGTATGGTCAGTTGTGCTATAATCACTATCTAGTCCACCTTGTCCTATGCGTTGTGTGTTTTCCGCAGTACCACTGATTCGATTTGTCAACACGTTAGTGAAAACCTTGTAGGTAACAGGGAGTTAACTGATGGAACACTAAGCTTAAGTGTTTCAGTTGTCAGAACCCTGCTTTGCCTTTCTGGGTTTAACTTTGAGCTTTTCTTATTTCTATAGGTTGGGCTTCTCGGACTTCGTCATTTTCATAAGGTGTTATAGTGGTTCATGAGTTCTTTCATGCAATATGCAGCAGGAAAACCTTATATGCTCCAGAATTTCTTCCTTAGTGTTACGCACCATTTATCATTGTCAATTGCTATTATTCATTTTTTACCAATCTCAATCGTTTGTTTAATCTTCTTGTGCCTCCTTTTATTTTGTAGTACTACTTTTATGGACTTTTCTTCGTCTCGTTTTACAGCTGATTTTATTTTCCTCCGTATTTTGTTATGTAATTCTGAGTATTCTGTTTTCTCATTAGCTGTTTTAATTTTCATCTCTGAAAACTTAAACTCTGTCCGAACAATTCTCGGAAGACCCTAACGTTACTGACCGACTACCGTGTCATCCTAAGTCTATGAGCGTCACTACATGCGGAGATGGATGGGCGTGTGGTCAGCACACCCCTCTCCCGGCCATTGTTAGTTTTCTTGGCGGGAGCCGTTACTTCTCAATCAGGTAGTTCCTCAATTTGCCTCACAAGCGCTGAGTGCACCCCGCTTGCCAAAGCCGCACGGCAGACCCGACAGTAACCCATCCAAGTGCTAGCCCAGCCCGACAGCGCTTAGCTTCGGTGATCTGTCGGCAACCGGTGTCACCACTGCGGTAAGGCCGTTGGCACAATTATCATCTGGTCTCCTTAAAAACAAAGCCCTCGTTTCACCCGTTAACTTCGTTGCTGTTTAGTAACTTTCATTGATCCCCCTATTTCTTTGCCAGTTTTCATTATCGTTTCCTCTAGTTTTTCTTCTGTTGACTGTTCTAATCTAATCCGAGTAGACCTCTGGCGTCCCCTTTTTCCTTCATTCAATTTGTCCATGTTGATCGTTTCTTTTTTCAATAATAGTAGTTTCCTTCATTGTTGTTGGATGTTAGTATCTATTTTCACTCGTAGTAGCACATGCTCGCTGCCAGTTGTTGTTGGCTGTTCATATCTACTTTCATTCTTACTAGTCTATGGTCTCTACCAGTATTACATTGGTTTACAAATGAAACACGTTTGATAATTTTTTTTGTTTGCAGTAATAAAATCTATTTTATTCAGAGTGTCGTGATTTAGAAATCATCACTTCCATTTTCTATTATCATGTTTCTTAAAAAAGTTGTTCATGACGAATTAATTATTCTCTTCAGAAAACTGAACAAATCTCTTGCCTCTTCCATTTCTCTCATCGATTCAATGGCAGCCCAAAGAAAAATCTCCCTGTTTTGTATTATTGGCAATGTCGAATAATGTATTACTCAAAATATGATTTTATGCATCTTTAGTGCAGTAATGTGATCAGCATAAGTAAGTGATGTATCCAGACTTTTCTCTTCGATAATGTATGGGTACAATGGCCAAAGAATTATCACATGCACCTCATAGCAAGGTAGATTTAAATATTTTGTGACTGGTTTGTTTCTGCACTTTCACAAAAAAATGTTTAAGATTTTTTAACTTATTTCGCATCCGTGAGGACCATTCAACTTGGGATCTGTGGAAGGCACACTAGCATCTTTTTTAAGTTGTACATATATATTGTGTATTCTTGATATATATATATATATATATATATATATATATGTGTGTGTGTGTGTGTGTGTGTGTGTGTGTGTGTGTGTGTGTGTATGTATGTATTCTTGATACATATATATTGTGTATTCTTGATCTCCTGGCATGTTCTACATCATTGAGAACATCCTCACTCTGCATTTATGGCACGAAGAGTACATGTAATACAATCCGATCAAAATTTAATTTATTAAGGGTTCTACAGACAGCACAACCACATCGATGTCCAGGAACAATTTCTTAAGTAGGTCCAACTTATCTTTCTTTGGTAATTGTATGGAGCAAAGTGTTGGGCGTTCTTAATATCCCACACTTCGGCCGAATTCATTTCCTACTTTTCATAACAATGTAGGTGCTGCTTCTGATTTTTTTGTGGGGCAGTTTCCACTATGAGGTAAATTTTTCCAGTGGGGTGTGTTCCTCACATCTGATGATGATTCTGTGCTGTTGAGTACAGCGGGAACCTTCCACGCGTAGGCTGGACGAGCTCACACGAGACAAACATAAAGACTTTCTCGTCGTTTTATACTGCTTACGGCGCGCTATTATCCCCATTTCTGACTCACTTTTTTCGAACAGTGCCACATGACATGAAAAGGATGTACATCACATCCGTTTATGCAAGGACAGTGCCACTGAAGTGAAGTTACCAAACCTGGTTTCCTATACTTCTTTCACCAAAGAAGATGCAGTAAATACTCTAGAAGTGCAATCAAGAGGACCTGCCAATTTCATATGGGAGTACACAGAGTGTCCCTGAAATGTTGCGACAAAGAGGAGTTCTACAGGGCATCCCGAGGAACAAATAGAGAATAACAAACCGTGTCCGGAAGCTAAAGAGCGTCGAAGCTCACGAATGACAAAAAGATAATATTACCCTTCCGCCAAAGAGTGATTCATTGTCCATACCCTCCACTGTACGAGACCTGTCCGCTTGCTGCGTGGTATAGGATACCTACCAGATACAGTTGAGTGAGGACTTCGAAAAAGTTAAAGAAGGGCAGCTACTCTTGTATTATCACGAAGAAACGGGAGAGAGCGTCACGGATGTGATATCTCACCTGCTAGACAGAAGTTATCACCGTGCTAAACACATTGGGAAGCACTGAAAAAGATTAGAGTGAAGATAGTTGTCGTAAGTGGGATTACCGTACTGCCAAAATACGTTTCATTGACCTCCATTTCTACCGAAAATATGCAAGGGACGACATTTCGTTTCAGACGTTGTTGCACTGTTAGTATGCGAGGAACCGTCCTGTGCTGCCCATGTGCGTCAGTTTTGGTTCACCCTGTATATCTCATTACCACCACTAAATTGAGGTGACAAGAGTCGTGGAATAGTGATATGCACAGATATAGATGGCGGTAGTATGGCGTACACAAGGTGTAAAAAGCAGTGCATTGGCGGAGCTGTCATTTGTACTCAGGTGACTTGTGTGAAAAGGTTTCCGCCGACACGATTATGGCCGTGCGACAGGAATTAACAGACTTTGAACGCAGAATGGTAGCTGGAGCTATACGCATGGGACATTCTATTGCGGAAATCGTTAGGAAATTGTATATTCCGAAATCCACAGCGTCAAGAATGTGCCGAGAGCCCCAGATTTCACGCATTACCTCTCACACTGAACAACACAGTGGCCGACGACCTTCACTTATCGACCAAGAGCAGCGCCGTTTGCGTACAACTGTCAGCCCTAACAGACGAACAACCGCAGTGACCATTGTGGGACGTATGATGAACGTATCCATTAGGGTAGTGTGGCGAAATTTCGCACCAGTGGGCTATAGTAGCAGTTGAACGACGCGAATGCCTTTTGCTACGAACACGACATGGCCTGCAGTGTCTCTCCTGCGCTTGTGACCGTATCGGTTGCGCCATAGACGAATGGTAAACTGTGGCCTCGTCATATGAGTCCCGATTTCAGTTGTAAGACACGACTGTAGGGTTCTTGTGTCGTGCAGACTCCACGAAGTCATAGACCAAAGTTGTCAACAGTGGACCGTGCAAGCTGGTAGTGACTGAATAAAATGTGCGCTGTGTTTACATGGAATAGATTAGGTCTTCTGGAAGCCGATCGTTGACTGCAAATGGCTATGTTTGGCTGCTAATAGAGCATCTGCAGCCGTTAATGGTCTTCATGTTCCCGAAAAACGACTGTTTTGTCACCGGCCCACAATTGTTCGCTATTGGTTTGACGAACATTATGGGCAATTCGAGTGAATGATTTGGCCAGTGAGATCACCCGACATGAATCCCGTCGAACATTTAGAGAGCACAATCAAGGGGTCGGTTCGTGCACGAAGTTTGCGCCGGCAACACTTTCGGACTTACGGACCGTTATAGAGGCATCATGGCTCAATATTTCTCCAATGGACGTCCAACGACTTGTTGAGTCCAGGTCACGTCGAGTTGCTGCACTATGCCGGGAAAAAAGGAGGTACGATACAGTACTAGGAGGTATCCCATGACTTTTCTTAGCTTATTGTATATTCTTACGTAATAACGTACTAGTTTTAATAGGTGCTGTTAAAGAGTTTTCCATTAGGTTCTTTGGTTGGATGGAAGTTAGCAGTTTGAGGTTTGTTTAACGATCTGCATGATATCATGTGTACCTGCTGTGGCAGCTGAAGTGTGATTACATTTTTTTACGGATGCTAACGACTGCCCATATCAGACTTTGAAGTATTTTACTTCACTTCCTTTTCCTTTTGTATTCCAAAGTTTCACCATTTTATAGACATTTCAATTTTTTGTATATATACTTTCTTACGATGTCTTAAGGGGACCTCACATGCTCAATATTGAACGTCTGAGAGTAGTATTGGTGGTTTCCGCAATATATTGAAGGCGAAAGTAGAGCTTTAAAAGTACTCAATATACTGCACAATATTCTGTATGTGTAAGGGTAGTATTGTGTAATTAATGACAGTTTCTGCTGAGACCGAGAGAAATTCAGTTCGCTACGAACGTATTTACACAAATAACTGAAAAAATTAAATAATTAAAATGTCAGGGGGTGTACTAAAGGGTTTATATTAAAGCACCGTGAGGTACTTTGAGATCTGAAACTCCCGAGTGTTTAGGAAACGACAGATACTTCGTTGTCCACAGCAGCAGAGGAAATTGCAAATCATGATGTCGTGAAAGTAAACAGAAATGTTTATTTTACTTGTAGTAGTTTTCAGAACAAGCGAATAATTTCAGGACAGCAGTCCAGTGAACAAACATTTTTTTTCTTACAACGGTTGTCACTCCATGGACATAAGATCATGTCAGCTTTCAATTAGTAATAATTTTCAACATTTATTGCAGTAGATAAAATACAGAGTAAAGACCACATGTACACGGTAAATTACACAGTGCTCTTGTTTAATAATTAGTCGTTGTTGTGGTTTACGACTCGCTGCTGTAGTGAATGAGTTCCTGATCCAATTAAATGTTTAGTGGAAGCTTTTCAGACTTATTTAGGCCGTTCTGGATGATTTGTATTTGTGTTCTGCAAGACAAGCAACATATTTGCTATACATAAGCTTTCCATATCGTCGAGTGCCGAAATGTTCACCACTAAGACAGAGTTCTAAGTGACGCGTCCCGGGCATAAATATTGCGCAGTGATGATGTTTCGTTCGTTTCCTCACACTTCGGCGCTATATTGATACAGTTTTATTGCATAGTAAATATATGAGCTTGGGAGGGCCCCTCCATGTCCGCAGGCATGGCTTGCCTTCGATACTGGCTACGACTTTCACCGCTCAGTAACCTGATGCCAGGTCTCTAAAACGTTTGCAGACTGTATCTCCCTTCCTGTTCATAATCAGCTACTAAATAACACGAAAGGCGAACTTCAAAAGAAGCCGCCGGCGTCACGTTCCCGATACTGTATCACAAAAACCTTAATAAAAATGAGACGATATGCTAAGATGTCGAATGCAGTGTACTTCGCTGCATGCTTAGTGTATTTCGTGTTTTCAATTCCGACCGTGAAACGTTTAATATTTTTGGTATTTGTTGAGTCCGCGGCGCTTGAGAGTTCGCGCGGTGAAATAGTAATGTTCCATGACGTCAGAGATCCTGTCCTGTGAAAATGTTCCAAACGTATGTGTGAATTCCTACGGGACCAAACTGCTGAGGTCATCGGTCCTCAGAACTACACACTACTTAAACTAACTTGTCCTAAGAACAACACACACACACACACACACACACACACACACACACACACACACACACACACACACACACACACACACGCCGGCGGGACGGGCTGCTCAGTCCGTGACATGGCGCCTGTGCTGTGACTCGGTGAGGAGCCTCCCCCCCCCCCCCCCCCCCTGTACTGATTTCAGTGTTTGAGAAGCTAACATCCTTTACGTAGTTATAGTTGCACATTACAAAAATATGCATTTTAAGTGATACGTCACAGTGAAGATACTCTCCAAAACGCATCATTTTTAGCATGGTTTGCTCTGCTGAAATGTCAGGGAATACAACGTCTATGGCTAAACGTGTTACTGTACAAGTACAATGCTCCGTTGAAATTACATATCTATCATTTCCTGGATTTAAACTGTTTTTGTTCTTCATTGATGCTTAGGACGGGTATGGGTACACCAAGTGCCTTCACTTTCACCCTAAGCTTATGTTCCCAATTTTTGCCACATAAATTGCACAATGAATTCATGTTGCGCTATTTTCATACTCGTAATATGCTATTTTTATTCTCAAGAAATTAAGAAGACTCAAGAACACAGATACAATACGCTGTCAAAAAGAAACTTTGTAATAACACACTTTATTCCACAAACCCCGTCAGCAATCCAGGAAATACTTTCAACTAGCAACAAATGGTAACGGGACATGTTTTCACGTGCATATTTTCTCTAACCTTTCGCAAAACTCTCGCTAGGTGGTACCAGCTATGTTACGTTATTGTAATGCCCTCTAACAAGACATTTGCAAACTTAACAAGCGTTTCTTACAGCGAACAGAATTGCCAATGCCAGAAACAAAACTCTATCTTCACCACTATAAATATATTAATATTAAACATTGATTAATGACATATCAAAGCGTAATATAGATATACAGAAAGAGAGATTCAGTGCTGAATGTTCAATCATTCGATTTCCTTTAGTTGTAAGCAGTCAAACCAGAAAATCATATGGAGGTTGATAGGACACCCTTAGATTGAAAGACCCGAGCCCTCGTAAGACCCACAACATTATACTTAGTACAAGCCACGACCCCAAAACTGTCACATTTAGCTACTGCCACCCTGTTGAACACCTATCAATACCAACAGCTCTTAAAATGTTGGCTGTCGTTATTTGTATCTGTGTGAAAAATATTGGAAATGCATCGTATTTACTTAAATTCCATAATCCATTGACGATATATTTTCGTGTATATGTTGGGACACCTCTATATGGTGCGTGAATGGTGGAAGGACATATGAAACAGTGAAGCGATGGACACAAAAAGATGATCCACACATTTAATAGTATGAAGAAAGCAACATTCTTCATCGTGATCCATAACCATAAGACTGTGTGTAATAAGTCAAGCAGAGAAGGTGTGTCTTCGTCAGCAGGCACGAGGTTACAAAAGGTGTTAAATCAGAAATTGAGCAAACGGGAGGAAATTTCCCAGGCACATAGGTATTCATTCAGCATGAAAAGTCGCTTGTTATTGACTGAATAAAGGTGCTCAGGCACTTACTAGTGAGACAGAAGAATATGTACGTCTCTTCACATGGATCCCACACAATGAGGGGGCATTCGCAGTATTAAAATCCATCGAAGATATGCGTTAATCCTGTTTTAAAATTGCAGAAGAGAATAGAAGCAATTGGTAACACTATCCTAGAACAAAAGCTATGGTAGGAGATTGTGGTTCTCTGTGTTCAGACCAAAAACAATAATAATTATAAATATTGCATAATCAATATGTAGTTGCTGGTTAAGAACTGAGATTTATTGCGTACTGAAACTATACTTCTACTTCTGTGTTTTACATACATTGTTCTCACTGTTATTCGTAAAGTAACCAAGAGGCCTACTGGGGATCTCTTATCTATAAAAGGAGCAGCTCCAGTATGAGCTGCTGATAAGTGAGCAGCCAGAGAAATATTGAAACGTAAGGAGCGAGGAGCTGTCAGCAGAAGTTGCCAGGTCAAAAATAAAAATTAATTAATTAAAAATTAAAAAGTCCCCAAAAGAAAACAAAATCTTATTTACTCAGGTCATCACTTTGTTAATCTGATAATTAACACTAACAGTTGTCGACAGGCTTGCAATAAAAAAAGAGACACCAAATACGTTTACATCAGGAAAGATAACCCACACAACGAGGAGCAGGCCACAATTATCAGTGTAGCACGAGCATTCTGCCTGACTCTCTGGAAGCAGCTGGCCGCATTATAACATTCAAAAAATTCATTAAAGCTTGACATAACAGTTTTACAGAAAATAACATCTTCATGAACTCTAAAGTCACAGAATTATCTCAAAATTAATACAAGATCAGCGAAAATCAATAACCTGCCTTACTTTAAATAATGTAGTCAATAGAATGGTTAATACATGGGAGACACCCAGCAAAATTAATGTAATTATAATTTTGAGAAAACACTAAAAAAGCCAATCAGCTTTTTAAGCTCAAAAAGACCCAGCAACATTAATAAAGTAACAATTTTTAACTTTAGGAAAAACAAAAGTTGAGTATAATTAGTCTGTCAAGCCCCAAAACCTTCAGAAACTTTAATAAACTGACAGTTTTGAATTTTATGAAACACAACTGAAAGTTAATCAGATTTTCAAGCTCCAAATCACAGAAAAGGCCTCAATTAATGCAACTGCATTAGACTCCAATATAAGAAAAAGTAAGCAAAAGCAAAGGCAGGGCCAGCCACCTAATGCAATATCAGTACCAGTCTTAACAGCAGCTGACGAAGTTTGACAGCCCAGACAAACTGGCAAGGGTGAGTGTCAACAGCCACATTTTTCAGGACGCAGAGATGTTGGAAGTAAATCTTCAGAAACGTACTCCCCAGTTTCAGTTCCCCTGGTGATGGCAGGTGACGCATGACATGGAGTATGTTGTGAATAACACCTCGAAATTTTTCACAACCACAACTTTTATTGAGGTAAGTTCACAAGGTTGATGACTGAACAACAAACTAAAAGGTAACAGTAACGATGCCAGTAAAAGTCTCCTAATTGAGCAAACAAAAGTTCACTTCTAATTTTCCACAAAGGTTCGTGGTAACGCACACACACTAGTAAGAGTCCAGTTCCGATACAAAGACGTAATCTTCGGCGGTTGAATTACACGAGGTCGGCATCCGGAGTGAACTGAACTTTGGGGCTGGTTCTAGGCCCTAAATAGCTGTTTCCAGCCAATCAGGTTTTGGCGTAGTGATACTTCGTGCAAGCCGTGACTCGAGCTCCCCCTGCAGGAGGTAGTGCTCGGAATGTCTGTTTCCATTATCTTGTGTGTAAATAACCGGTGTTCACCATGGTGCTTTTGGTAAGCCTTGAACATAGACAACGCCGTCCTCTGTGATAGGGTTGCCGGCTTTCAGGGGCTACCTTGGCTCCGGTATAACAGAGTATCGGCAGCAAGTTCCCTAGTCCGGCCAGCCTCTACATGCCACTAGCCGGTGCTCCTGGGGTCCCACATATTTTTGCATAGAGTCCTGCCAGCACGTCCGCCTCCTCTTGTGAATCCACGTAGCCACGCCTCGCATCTGTCGGTAGGTGTTACTTTGCCCATTCCCTACAGTCTGTACACCAAAATAGAATGAATTCCAGCCTGCATGGCGATTCCAGTAGATGCCGATAGATAAACTGAACGCGCCCTCTCATGGGATGCAGCCTAACCCGTTGCTGCTTAACTATCACAGGTTATTGTGAACAGCCACTATTGATATAAGCCGGGCGGGTCAATAAACATTTTAAAAGCGTCATATGTGTGACATAATATTGCGTCACTCTCTTTCGTTAAATTACATATTGTTCTCTGGAAAAAAAGTTATTTTAATGCAAGTTATGTACCACCTGCCTCATGACCAGTCGGTGAACTAAGATCTCTGGGAGGACAAATTATACATTATGGCACTGGTGGCTCTGTGCTGTCGTATTACTTCCAGGTCTTTTTTGCGTATGTTCCCTTTAAGTTGAGGTATGTGGTTGGATCCATGGCAATCAAGGGTAAATAACAGCCGGTGTGCTGCGCTACTTGCGAGGAGGTCCAAGCACCCATCTGTTGAATGTCTTTGTGCTGCAGTGTCCACAGAAAAGTTACACAAGTTTCAGGGTAACTTGTGTTATTTTCCAAGAACGCAGCTGACCGTCCGGCATTACAGTTAAAGAGTGAGACAAAAGTCATTGTTTATGTGGGAAAATGGTTCAAATGGCTCTGAGCACTATGCGACTTAAATTCTGAGGTCATCAGTCGCCTATAACTTAGAACTAATTAAACCTAACTAGCCTAAGGCTAGTACCCGTGGTCTAGGGGTAGCGTCTTTGATTCATAATCAAAACGTCTTCGGTCCCACTGCCTAAATTTTGATAAATAATCAGCATTGGCGGCCGAAGACTTCCGGCATAAGAAGTCAGCCTCATTCTGCCAACGGCCTTGTCAAAGAGGGCGGAGGAGCGGATAGAGGTTCAGGGCACTCTCTTGTCCTAGGGGTGGGGAATTGCCCCTAAAGGCGAAAGAATCAGCAATGATCAACGACATGAGGATGCAGAAGGCAATGGAAACCACTGCATTAAAGACACGTAACGTGTATCCACAGGACATGTGGCCTGTATTTCAAGAAGTGTCATGATGATCTCTCCATTGGCAAAAGATTCGGGAATAGTTCCCCATTCGGATCTCCGGGAGGGGACTGCCAAAGGGGAGGTTACAACGAGAAAAAGATTGAATAATCTACGAAAGGATAACGTTCTACGGGTCGAGGCGTGGAATGTCAGAAGCTTGAACGTGGTAGGGAAACTAGAAAATCTGAAAAGGGAAATGCAAAGGCTAAATCTAGATATAGTAGGGGTCAGTGAAGTGAAGTGGAAGGAAGACAAGGATTTCTGGTCAGATGAGTATCGGGTAATGTCAACAGCAGCAGAAAATGGTATAACAGGTGTAGGATTCGTTATGAATAGGAAGGTCGGGCAGAGTGTGTGTTACTGTGAACAGTTCAGTGACCTGGTTGTTCTAATCAGTATCGACAGCAGACCAACACCGACAACGATAGTTCAGGTATACATGTCGACGACGCAAGCTGAAGATGAACAGATAGAGAAAGTGTATGAGGATATTGAAAGCGTAATGCAGTATGTAAAGGGGGACGAAAATCTAATAGTCATGGGCGACTGGAATGCAGTTGTAGGGGAAGGAGTAGAAGAAAAGGTTACAGGACAATATGGGCTTACGGTCAAATAAGGCAGAAGGGATAGATAACATTCCATCAGAATTTCACAAATAATTGGAGGAAGTGGCAACAAAACGACTATTCACGTTGGTGTGTAGAATATATGAGTCTGGCGATATACCATCTGACTTTCGGAAAAGCATCATCCACACAATTCCGAAGACGGCAAGAGCTGACAAGTGCGAGAATTATCGCACAATCAGCTTAACAGCTCATGCATCGAAGCTGCTTACAAGAATAATATACAGAAGAATGGAAAAGAAAATTGAGAATGCGCTAGGTGACGATCAGTTTGGCTTTAGGAAAAATAAAGGGACGAGAGAGGCAATTCTGACGTTACGGCTAATAATGGAAGCAAGGCTAAAGAAAAATCAAGACACTTTCATAGGATTTGTCGACCTGGAAAAAGCGTTCGACAATATAAAATGGTGCAAGCTGTTCGAGATTATGAAAAAAGTAGGGGTAAGCTATAGGGAGAGACGGGTCATATACAATATGTACAACAACCAAGAGGGAATAATAAGAGTGGACGATCAAGAACGAAGTGCTCGTATTAAGAAGGGTGTAAGACAAGGCTTAGCCTTTCGCCCCTACTCTTCAATCTGTACATCGAGGAAGCAATGATGGAAATAAACGAAAGGTTCAGGAGTGGAATTAAAATACAAGGTGAAAGGATATCAATGATACGATTCGCTGATGACATTGCTATCCTGAGTGAAAGTGAAGAAGCCGGCCACGGTGGTCTAGCGGTTCTAGGCGCTCAGTCCGGAACCGCGCGACTGCTACGGTCGCAGTTTCGAATCCTGCCTCGGGCATGGATATGTATGATGTCCTTAGGTTAGTTAGGTTTAAGTAGTTCTAAGTTCTAGGGGACTGATGACCACAGACGTTTAGTCCCATAGTGCTCAGAGCCATTTGAACCATTTGAAAGTGAAGAAGAATTAAATTATCTGCTGAACGGAATGAACAGTCTAATGAGTACACAGTATGGTTTGAGGGTAAATCGGAGAAGGAAGAAGGTAATGAGAAGTAGTAGAAATGAGAACAGCGAGAAACTTAAAATCAAGATTGATCGTCACGACGTCAATGAAGTTAAGGAATTCTGCTACCTAGGTAGTAAAATAACCAATGACGGACGGAGCAAGGAGGACATCAAAAGCAGACTCGCTATGGCAAAAAAGGCATTTCTGGCCAAGAGAAGTCTACTAATATCAAATACCGGCCTTAATTTGAGGAAGAAATTTCTGAGGATGTACGTCTGGAGTACAGCATTGTATGGTAGTGAAACATGGACTGTGGGAAAACCGGAACAGAAGAGAATCGAAGCATTTGAGATGTGGTGCTATAGACGAATGTTGAAAATTAGGTGGACTGATAAGGTAAGGAATGAGGAGGTTCTACGCAGAATCGGAGAGGAAAGGAATATGTGGAAAACACTGATAAGGAGAAGGGACAGGATGATAGGACATCTGCTAAGACATGAGAGAATGACTTCCATGGTACTGGAGGGAGCTGTAGAGGGCAAAAACTGTAGAGGAAGACAGAGATTGGAATACGTCAAGCAAATAATTGAGGACGTAGGTTGCAAGTGCTACTCTGAGATGAAGAAGTTTGCACAGGAAAGGAATTCGTGACGGGCCGCATCAAACCATTCAGTAGACTGATGACCAAAAAAAAACCTATGGACATCACACACATCCATGCCCGAGGCAGGATTCGAACCTGCGACCGTAGCGGTCGCCCGGTTCCAGACTGGAGAGCCTAGAACCGCACGGCCACTTCGGCCGGCTTATGTGGGAAAAGAAGACATAGATACGTTTTTAAAAAAGTGATAATTACAGTGATAAATGTTGCACCGGCTACAGTGGGGGTCAGCAGCGACACTAACAAAGGAGGAGAGCAGTTGCGATGGGCGGTGGCAGGAATCTGAAATGATATGTACGTATCACATGCTCATTAATATAACGCATTATTTCTAAAAAGAAGAGAACTGTAACTTGATTCCTGCTTCCTGCTTCCTGTACCTCCTACGCACAAGTACTTTTCTCTCAGAACTCAGGCTAAGTAACGTCTTCCTATTACTCAGTGCTGATGCTCTCGAGGTCTGCGACCAAACTGGGAAGACCAGCGATGGGCGGCTGGTTAGATCAGCGTTGGCAGGGGCGCTGAACTCTATCTTCCTGGAGGCGTGCTGCTGCCCGCTCTTTCCATTCGCCCACGGGTCGGCGCCTTCTTGATGCTGTTTCGTGGTGCTGCGCTGGTCGGAGTGCAGTCGATGCTTTAGGACTGCACAATAACTCTGGAAGGTGGATACTTTTTTGAAATAGTGAAAAATTCCATAAACAATAATTCACACTGTTGTGTTGGCTGAAGAACCAACACCGTGTTACGAATGGAGGCCGAAATACACGCGTTTTACCTCACGCAGGCTGGCGTGAGGAGGGAAGGACTCTACTGATGTGAGGTCTGGAACATGACAAGGAATTAGAATTCAGAAAGCGGAGGTAATTAGTTTGATACTTAACTTTAATCCATTAATGATGAACGTCGCTCTTGACGGTACATGATTCACAATATTATCTGTTCAGAATAGTAACTGAATATGGCGCCTTGCTAGGTCGTAGCAATTGACGTAGCTGAAGGCTATGCTAAACTGTCGACTTTGCAAATGAGAGCGTAATTTGTCAGTGAACTATCGCTAGTAAAGTCGGCTGTACAACTGGGGCGAGTGCTAGGGAGTCTCTCTAGACTGGACCTGCCGTGTGGCGGCGCTCGGTCTGCAATCACTGATAGTGGCGACACGCGGGTCCGACGTATACTAACGAACCGCGGCCGATTTAAAGGCTACCACGTAGCAAGTGTGGTGTCTGGCGGTGACACCACAAAAAGCAAATCCCTTATACACCGAATAACACCTGCAACATCCACGATTAATTTGTGATATTTTAATAGAATTGTTTGCCTTGCCTCTTTATTCAGACCGGTCAACATTCGGTGCCCCGAGTGCAGATATCTTGGAACACCCCAGTTTTTCGGTTATGGACACCACACTGCCTTAACGGATGGTTAACTGGCGACACCATTTATCTATCGTTATTCGGCGGTCGTCACGGAGGATTTGGTCGCGTTACATCAGCCAACTGTTTTTGCTCTTCAGCTGCTCTACAACGGCGAACGCATCATCTAACAGTAGCTGCAAACACCTTCAGCCTTTCATGAATAGGAATTGGTGTTTCACCTTCTGCAATCGCAGAACGCTTATACCGGTTGATCAAAAAGTCAGTATAAACTTGAAAACTTAATAAACCACGGAATAATGTAGATAGAGAGTTAAAAATTGACACACATGCTTGGAATGACATGGGGTTTTATTAGAACCAAAAAAAACAAAGTTCACAAAATGTCCGACAGATGGCGCTGGACAGCAAAACGTCAGTAATTGTTACCGTGACTGGTGACAGGTACACCGATATGTTACAGAATCTCATCATCCCCAGCCTGCCCCTGATAAACACCTGCTGGAACCTACGATGTTCATGCAGGATGGCGCTCCACCCCAAATTGCTATACGCGTGAAAGATCTCTTGCGCGCGTCGTTTGGTGATGATCGTGTGGTCAGCCGCCACTTTCGTCATGCTTGGCCTCTCAGGTCCCCAGACCTCAGTCCGTGCGATTATTGGCTTTGGGGTTACCTGAAGTCGCAAGTGTATCGTGATCGTCCGACATCTCTAGGGATGCTGAAAGACAACATCCGACGTCAATGCCTCACCATAACTCCGGACATGCTTTACAGTGCTGTTCACAACATTATTCCTCGACTACAGCTATTGTTGAGGAATGATGGTGGACATATTGAGCATTTCCTGTAAAGAACATCATCTTTGCTTTGTCTTACTTTGTTATGCTAATTATTGCTATTCTGATCAGATGAAGCGCCATCTGTCGGACATTTTTGAACTTTTGTATTTTTTGGTTCTAATAAAACCCCATGTCATTCCAAGCATGTGTGTCAATTTGTACCTCTCTATCTACATTATTCCGTGATTTATTCAGTTTTCAAATTTATACTGACTTTTTGATCACCCCGTACATACTTCAATGTCAGCCATTTTCTGAAATTACACAGTGCTGCCATCTGCTGATGGAGGCAGAGTCGACTCCAAAAGTTTTTCCACACAAGCGGCCAGTCATTTGGTTCCCCTCCCGTTTGGTGCTACGATTGCTAAGGGCAAGGTAGGGATGGCGGCAGTAGCTAATATCGGATTGCACCTGGGGGTGCTGGTCTCATAATGGTCAGAACCACTGGTCTAACGTTACTGGACCTTCTCAGAATGAAACTGCAACACATCATGCCCAGAGAAGACGGACGTGCAGGTTATCAACATTTCTCGGGAAGGTCGAATCCTTGGGACGAGGGACAAACGAGCATCGCAAGAATGCTTTCAGGCCCTCTTTGAATGGCACGAACACAGTTTGCGAATCGTCTAGATTTTAGTAGGCGCGATAAAACCCAGAATGATTCTAGATAATGGGTCTGCTCAGATATACGTAATTATGGTTTCAACAACTGGAATCACTTCCTCAAACGCTGTCTGATAAAAGTGCATCTCGTGTGCGACGAATAAAAAAAACTGTGATTCGCAAACAAAGGGGTAACATGGATACAAGCGACGCCAAAACTCCATTTGCGTCACGTGAAACCAGAATATATTTTCACGTATCTGCGTAAGCGAGAAACGCGCCTTCGTCAGCGCTTACACGATCGCTGTGCACTTTATGAGCCGGTGTTTTTGAAATGATGTTTTAAATGGCGCGAGCTTTTGGGCCTTTCATTAGTGCACGACGTACGAGAGCGCGGGGCGAAACCGAATTAAAAACTGCTGTTACAGCAGCGGAATTTAATTGTCGGCGTCAAATGCAATTCCGGCAGCACGAGGCCTTTAAGCGTCGGCATCACACGCGCAAGCCCGCTGCCTGCTGTTGTCCCGCCTCCTAATAGACTTATCCCGACCGTAAAAGGGCGTCTTACGTTTCAAACACAGCATTGCAACAACTATACACAATGACCGTTGTCAAAATAAATGTTTCATGTTGCTGAAACTTTGATACAGAACTTTCGTTATGATATCAATACACTAGTTGGTTGTAATGTAATTCTAGCGGAACATTCCATGTTTCTACCTTGAGGGGGCAGCATGTGCAGTCTGTGGAAAGCTTCTCACCTGTAAATTATGCAGTATCTGTGCGCCCTTATCAGAGTTGTGTTGCTTCAGGATGGTTCTGACAACAAGAAAGTACAATGATAGGCTCCGTATAGTCATATCAGTAGATCAGGGAAGGACGTCGTAGCAAATGTCGCTGGGAGCTAAAGTGAAATCTGTAGAATCTGGAACAAGTTTCTAACGACCGGATTAATTGACGATCGTCACACAAGTAGTCGCAAAAGATAAACAACAGGTGAGCACGACCGATATCCACATATAACAGCAAGCGGTAACCCTCAACACACAGCTTCACGTCTATGGCGGCATTTCCAAACAGCAACAGGAGTGCAGGTGCTGTGTCGTCCGAAAAAGACACATCCAGGGCAAAAGCACTACAGACGCAAAGATGCAAGCTCCTGCCAGTGCCATAGACACTCGCCACTTCAGCGAGTTACAACTGCACCACGGGCGGCGCTGAGGATGAAGATATCGACTTCGCATCGGCCAGTTATCGGCCGAGTATAGTTCCCCAATGACTGGACGACAACGGACAGAAGTCACTCGGAAGACAGAAGAGCATCTCTCGCCCACTTGGTTATAGACTGGCTTACTTATATAGGAAACGTCGTTTAGTGAACTCTTACCAGTGAACAGACAGTTGTTGTAAATTGCATTTGCTATGTACTGTGAAGTCTACCTACGATTATTTGCACGTAGCCATTGAGGGCCTTTCTGTGTTATATTACATGTAGTGTTGCAGACTTTATATTTCAACTAGTCACAAAGATAAGTAAACCTTTTAACTCATTTGTGTGACTTTGTTCCTAATTTGTTGGAGTGTTGTTGTACCTTCGTTCTCCTATCCTGTTACCTGATACTGGGGCACAGCTATGTAATAGTGGCAGGGAGAAATTGTCGTAGCTGTGTACCACACCAGAAGCTGTTTCACAAACACACAAACTTTGCCTGCTGTAACAACAGTGGCGATTCGACCTCCACAGCAGTAGCTACGAGGCTTTTTCAAAACTGGCGATGAGTGTTTACAGCACCAGGTGTCAACAGAAACGATAGAAGGAAGCTCCACGAGCACGTATTACATGTCAGGGGACCGCTCAGAGCCTTTCCTCTAAATTGAGTTCAGAAGGGGGCTCGTGTGGCAAGGACACATAACCACCCATTGTGGTCTAGACAGCAGAGGAAGGCAACGCTCACTCATTCTGGTCTAGACAGCAGAGGAAGGCAACGCTCACTCATTGTGGTCTAGACAGCAGAGGAAGACAACATTCACTCATTCTGATCTAGACAGCAGAGGAAGGCAACGCTCACTCATTGTGGTCTAGACAGCAGAGGAAGACAACACTCACTCATTCTGGTCTAGACAGCAGAGGAAGGCAACGCTCACTCATTGTGGTCTAGACAGCAGAGGAAGACAACATTCACTCATTGTGGTCTAGACAGCAGAGGAAGACAACATTCACTCATTCTGGTCTAGACAGCAGAGGAAGGCAACGCTCACTCATTGTGGTCTAGACAGCAGAGGAAGACAACATTCACTCATTGTGGTCTAGACAGCAGAGGAAGACAACGCTCACTCATTGTGGTCTTGACAGCAGAGGAAGGCAACGCTCACTCATTGTGGTCTAGACAGCAGAGGAAGACAACACTCACTCATTGTGGTCTAGACAGCAGAGGAAGGCAACGCTCACTCATTGTGGTCTAGACAGCAGAGGAAGACAACACTCACTCATTCTGGTCTAGACAGCAGAGGAAGGCAACGCTCACTCATTGTGGTCTAGACAGCAGAGGAAGACAACATTCACTCATTCTGGTCTAGACAGCAGAGGAAGGCAACGCTCACTCATTGTGGTCTAGACAGCAGAGGAAGACAACGCTCACTCATTGTGGTCTAGACAGCAGAGGAAGACAACATTCACTCATTGTGGTCTAGACAGCAAAGGAAGACAACATTCACTCATTGTGGTCTAGACAGCAAAGGAAGACAACACTCTTTTCCAATGAATTCTGTATCAGTCTCCACACTAGCAGAACTGATATTCATGTGTGAAGGACAACGTTTACATCCTAAATGTCTGGTAGACGGCCATCTTTATCAGGCCGTTCAGCTATGTTAGGGGTGAAATCATGCATGGCTGCAGGACCCCCCACCCCCGGTGCCAATAGACGGGAGAATCTCTGTTGATGTATTGTGGATACGGGACAGTGGCCAGTCAAATATTTAGCAAGGAAAATTGTCAAACATGGTACCTTTTGAGAATTTATTTTATTTAGGCAACCAGTTCCGGCATCTCATTTTGCCATTTTCATGCCCCCAAGCACTAGACATATCTGAATGTCTGTACATGGAGTGCATAGGGGCCTGAAGATGGCACTGAAGCGGGACTAACGCTGATGGACGACAATGCTCAGCCCCCCATCGTCACAATCTTGGGAACACCTTCCTAGTGGAAGATAAACTCAGTCGAAAGGAATGGTCTCCATACTCTCCAGATCTAACTCCACTGAAAATGCATGGTCCATACTAAAACGAGCGGTTTCCAGTCGTCCTGTCCTACAAGAAACTTTACGGGGCGTTAGAGATACCGCCGTAGACGGATAGGAAAACATCGCGCAGGCTTACCTGAACAGTTGGGTAGGGAGTATGCCCACATAGAAAAGTGCTTCCAATTACGAGAACGGCCAATTAGTAAAAAATGTGTTATGCACGTTAACACAGAGATAAAACTGTAATATTTGCAATGAAATCTATTTAAAGACTTTTTTCGTATTTTTATCAAGTGGAAATATTTACCTTCTTTATTTTTGTTTTGTTTCATATTCTGTCCAGTACTGACAACAAAATAATACGGAACATTATTTTGACCACTGTATTATTACTGTTACTATTGTTGTTGTTGTTATAAGCTGTAATAGAAAGTGTTGCAGAATGAACCAGGAGTCTGATATATATCAAACTTCGTGTAGAAGTTCATCATATAGCGGATATTACTGACCTGGTAGACATTATGATGCAGTTATCTACACTCCTGGAAATGGAAAAAAGGACACATTGACACCGGTGTGTCAGACCCACCATACTTGCTCCGGACACTGCGAGAGGGATGTACAAGCAATGATCACACGCACGGCACAGCGGACACACCAGGAACCGCGGTGTTGGCCGTCGAATGGCGCTAGCTGCGCAGCATTTGTGCACCGCCGCCGTCAGTGTCAGCCAGTTTGCCGTGGCATACGGAGCTCCATCGCAGTCTTTAACACTGGTAGCATGCCGCGACAGCGTGGACGTGAACCGTATGTGCAGTTGACGGACTTTGAGCGAGGGCGTATAGTGGGCATGCGGGAGGCCGGGTGGACGTACCGCCGAATTGCTCAACACGTGGGGCGTGAGGTCTCCACAGTACATCGATGTTGTCGCCAGTGGTCGGCGGAAGGTGCACGTGCCCGTCGACCTGGGACCGGACCGCAGCGACGCACGGATGCACGCCAAGACCGTAGGATCCTACGCAGTGCCGTAGGGGACCGCACCGCCACTTCCCAGCAAATTAGGGACACTGTTGCTCCTGGGGTATCGGCGAGGACCATTCGCAACCGTCTCCATGAAGCTGGGCTACGGTCCCGCACACCGTTAGGCCGTCTTCCGCCCACGCCCCAACATCGTGCAGCCCGCCTCCAGTGGTGTCGCGACAGGCGTGAATGGAGGGACGAATGGAGACGTGTCGTCTTCAGCGATGAGAGTCGCTTCTGCCTTGGTGCCAATGATGGTCGTATGCGTGTTTGGCGCCGTGCAGGTGAGCGCCACTATCAGGACTGCATACGACCGAGGCACACAGGGCCAACACCCGGCATCATGGTGTGGGGAGCGATCTCCTACACTGGCCGTACACCACTGGTGATCGTCGAGGGGACACTGAATAGTGCACGGTACATCCAAACCGTCATCGAACCCATCGTTCTACCATTCCTAGACCGGCAAGGGAACTTGCTGTTCCAACAGGACAATGCACGTCCGCATGTATCCCGTGCCACCCAACGTGCTCTAGAAGGTGTAAGTCAACTACCCTGGCCAGCAAGATCTCCGGATCTGTCCCCCATTGAGCATGTTTGGGACTGGATGAAGCGTCGTCTAACGCGGTCTGCACGTCCAGCACGAACGCTGGTCCAACTGAGGCGCCAGGTGGAAATGGCATGGCAAGCCGTTTCACAGGACTACATCCAGCATCTCTACTATCGTCTCCATGGGAGAATAGCAGCCTGCATTGCTGCGAAAGGTGGATATACACTGTACTAGTGCCGACATTGTGCATGCTCTGTTGCCTGTGTCTATGTGCCTGTGGTTCTGTCAGTGTGATCATGTGATGTATCTGACCCCAGGAATGTGTCAATAAAGTTTCCCCTTCCTGGGACAATGAATTCACGGTGTTCTTATTTCAATTTCCAGGAGTGTATTTAGTCCATTCACTATTGATAGGTACCCCTCTTTAACTCCTGCAAAGTAGCAAGTTTAAATGCGTGTCGCTACATGCGAGAAGCTATAGTACAGTACTGTCTACCGCCACCACGTCCTAGATTACGCTGGTGGACAATGATAAGACGTAAGACAACAATGAAGAGACACGCGTGGGCAGCAGCTGACATGTTTTCTATGGAAGGAAGGAATGGCTGCTTCAGACATCCTTAAGAGGTTAGTAGCCGTATGTAGAGAAACAGCACCAAGTCGCAGATCTGTGTTTCGTTGGGTCCCAGAGTTGACAGTCGGCAGGGACTATGGTGAAAAGCGCTAAAAGCACTGGGCGTTCGGCAACTGCACGCAAACCAAACAATGCCCAGCGTGTCAGTGATCGACAGTGAGGCACGGCCGAATCACGTTCGGTAAACTAGAAAAGCCAACACGTCTATCACGGGGAACCCCCACATTGTCCCCATGGGGATTTGAAGATGAAGAAGGTGTGTGCCCCATTCCCTCACCGCTTCGCAGAAACAGAAGAGTGTGGAGATACGCAGACAGTTGGTGCAACAGTGCAGTGCAGATCCAGCGGAATTGTTTGAGCGTCAGGTCACCGTTAACGAGCCATGGTTCTTCATCGATACTCTAGAGAAGAAACGCTAGTCAGTGGAGTGTAAACATACTGGAAGCCCTCGCCCCAAGAAGTCACGGCCGGGACTAGGCGTGCAGAAACAAATGGCGACTGAATTCTGGGATAAGGAGGGATACTGCTGGTGCATTTGTTTCCTCCCAGTAACACCATCAACAGTGACCAGTGCTGCAGTCCACTGCATCAACTCAGTTGACGCATCTAACAAACGCTGCGCCACAGACGATGGGGCCGTGGTTTCCTGCTTCAACACGACAAAGCGCGGCCGTATGCCAATCACCAGACCATTGCCACCGAGAGCGAACTATGGTTTACTTTACTCCGCATTCTGCATATTCGCTCTTAGTGAATATGCCCTGTACGACATAATGAGTGAGGTCGTGTGCGGTAAGAAGTTCAAACCACTGACGAACTTTACGCAGCTGTCCATCAGTGGTGACGGGATACACTCAAATAATGGTTCGTTACGAAGATATGGAAACTATACAACGATGGCAAAAGTGCAAAGGCATTGGCGGCGGATATCTGTACTATAACCTGTATTCGTTTGGTCGGCAAATCGTTCCTGTGAACGCAAAAAAGAAATTGGCTCAGTCATCTTAAAAACCTCGAATATAATTAAGTTCTGTCTGAAAGAAGCTGCACAAATATACTGTCAAATAGTGGTACAATTTCAAAGAGATGTACAGTCTGCCAACTTGCTTTGAATGTGCAGAAGTGTTAGATTGTGCACTTCGCGAAATTACTTCAGTACTAACGAATCTCAGACAGAATTAGTCATCTGAATACAATTAGCTGTAACTAGGGTTTTTAGAGATATGGAGTCACGCTCAATCACAGGAACGTCAGGTGGCAGACTTTGGTTCATTGTTAGGATACTGGGAAAATACAGACACTCTACAAAAGGAGACTGCTTGCAAATCACTTGCGCATCCCGTCTCGGAATATTCTTTAAGTATGTGGACCCCGTACCAGATAAGACTAAAAGGGGACAATGAACGTATTGTCACACGTTTGTCTGACGCTTGGAAGAGCATAACGGAAATGTTGAAGTAAATGAACAGGCATACACTAGAAGATACTGATGGGAGAAGCGACTGGTTTTGAGAAACGGCTGGTCGGTCGATTCTTTTTTCGTTTAGTTGGTTTCTTCAGTCGAATGAAACAACCCAACGAAACTAGGATTTTATTAACAGATTATCCGCTACTCAGCTATTCCACAGAGGAGTCTACGGCATGCGGCCGCTTCGCTGCTGACAAATTTGTACACCGGAAGATGGGAATATAAATTTCCCGAAACCGGTAGTGTTTATAATAAAACCAAGTCGCAACTAAAACAGATATTTTTAATTACACGAATGAAACTAATCTCCGCAGCCACGTCAACTTTATGATTGGTTGGTTCGTTGGTTTGGAGAGAAAGGGACCAACCAGCTTTATTTATTTATTTAATCGTGTCTGAGCTACATCTGTAATTAATTAATACGCTATATATGCTAGATTACAAATACAAGTAAATGATAGTTATTCATTCATATATACATTCATGATCTTCACATATTGTAAGTCGTCATTATTGTCTAAAGCAAGGCTCATATCTCTCTCCAGTGTTCGGCACACTTCACTGCAGCGTCGTTGGCCAACCACAGGTCTTGGAAAGTGCATGGGGCCAGCAAAGATGGACAGGTCAGCAGGTGTGTCATGGTTTGTTTTCCTCCACATTGGCAGGGCTCTTCTTAGGCGTATCCCCACTTGATCAGGTTATCCTGTGATCTTCCCATTTGACATCTAAGTCTATTTAGGCTCTTCCAGACTCTCCATTCCAATTGTGATCCAGCAGGAAGTTTTTCTTTAATGTTCCAACTTTTCAGACTGCCTTTATCCAATTTCTGTTTCCACATTGATTCTCTAGTTGTAGACTGACTTTCGGTTAGTGGACGTTCAACTTTTATGAAGTCTTTCCTAGATTTAAGTCTTCCCTCCGCTAGCTGATGTGCGTACAGGGGATGTCTTCTATCTTCGCACTGCCTGCTTCGTTCGGCCATCGCCAACGTTTGCCGTCTGATCTGTGGGGGAGCTATTCCAGAACACATATAAAGGAGATCACGGTTTGTAGGCTTCAGGCATCCCGTGATTAATCGACATGAGGCATTCAGTGCTGCGTCTAGCTTCTGGGCATGTGTCGATCTTCTCCAGACGGGGCATGCATATTCAGCTGGAGCAAAGCACAATGCCAGGGATGATGCACGTAGAATTTCAGGGTTTGCTCCCCAGTGTGAGTTGGTAAGTTTACGGATTATGCCGTTCCGTGTGTTGACTTTCGCTCTAGTTTTCTCTAGGTGTTTCTTGTAAGACAATGTTCGATCTAACGTGACTCCAAGATAAACTGGGTTTGGGCAGTGTTGAAGTTTAACTGAGTTCCATTCCAATTGTAATTCCCTGTTTGCTTCCTTGTTGTTTAGATGAAATAAACAAGTCTGCGTCTTTGCTGGATTAGGTCGAAGCTGGTTCCCGTTGTAATATTCAGTTAGTTCTTCTAAGGCATCTGTTAGGTTTCTCTCAGTCTGTTTGATTAATCTAGATTGGCATGCAATGGCTACATCATCAGCATAGATAAAGCTTCTTGTCGTCGGTCCAACTGGTTGGTCATTTGTATACAGATTAAAAAGTAGGGGGGACAAAACACTACATTGTGGGAGCCCGTTCTTCTGGTTCCTCCAGCGACTTCTTTGTTCTTGAAATTCCACATAGTATCTTCTGTTGGAGATCAGTGATCTCACAACTTCAGTAAGGTGGTAGTTTCCCGTCATTTTGAAAATTCTTGTCGTCACACACACTGAGCTACGTCTAAAACCAGCTTTATGAATGTTTTTCACTCCCGCACCGGACCTGTGTGGTTTCTCGTAAAGCGGAACAACCGACTGACACAGATAACTGACGCTTATGTCAGCCACGTGAATGTTTTCACTCAGTCTTCGGATCTGAGTGATTTCACTTGCATACATGTTCAGGCATGTCGGATATAGGTGAGCCATGACGAGGGTTGATAGCTTCTTTATTCAAACAACATATCTGATTTCAAGGTAGGGTAAATAAAAAGAATATTTGTGTGAATGGGGTATTTTCAAAATTTATATATTGGTTATTCAAATACAAATTTTTTCGTAATTACAACATTAAATATCAATATCTGGTTGGTTTCAAAAGTCTAATAACTAATGCTGCAATGTAAATTTATGTTTAAATAAATTAACATTACTTTTTTAATTTAAATTTATTGAAGCTATGTCTGTCTTCCCGCCCGTTTGCACCTGTCACCGATAGATCTCTTTCTGAATTTTTCATTTAATACGATAGTAAGATATTTGTGTAAGAGAAAAACATTAAAATTTGGAGCAATTTTTTTTCAGGGGTATTTGGAGGGTTGTAAAAAATGCAGAAAAAGAACGTGTCTGAATTCTATTCCACAGACATTTGTGATAGTGGTACATCAAACTTTGTATTAAAATGCATTAATTTCATACTGATAGACTTTTAAAAAAAGGAGACTCTTGTTGAAAAATTTCAGTTGTTTATAATTAAAAACATATTCGGTCAATACGCATGAAAGCTTGTGTGTATGCATATAACATTTCTTATCAACTGAATCAGATTTAACTGAATTTTCTCATTTTGAGAAGACCGAAGAAGAGATCTCTTTTACTTGCTAAAAAAATTCAACAGTCAAAATCGCATAATTATTTCTTAATTTAAAATACTGTTTTTGATAGCTGTCATCTTCAGGTCTTAAAAATATACTGACTTTTATCCACATTACAGCTTGGCATGAGGTCCAATGTAAAATGAATACGTTTCATAGCAAAAAGATTTTTTAAGGCCTGAAGATGATGGCAAAGTCTGTCGAAACATGTAGTTTGAAACATAGAAATATTTATACGATCTTGGCTGTCGAATGTTTTAACAAGTACCAGATGTAGTTACATTTTCTCAAAAAATTAGGACTGCATGAGGTTTTCTTTTCTTCGAAGTATTGCAACTTCGCATACGTCTTGCTTCAATTATCAATCACACCGACAGAACGGCTTCTCTGATACCCACATCTTTCCGAAAGCCAAATTGATTGTCATCTAACAGATTCTCAATTTTCTTTTCTGTCCTTCTGTACATTATTCTCGCCAGCAACTTTGCCGCACAGAGTGGCCGCGCGGTTTGAGGCGCAACGTCACGGACTGCGCGAGCGCTCCAGCCGGAGGTTCGAGTCCTACCTCGAGCATTGGTGTGTGTGTTGTTCTTAGCATAAGTTAGTTTAAGTAGTGTGTAAGTCTAGGAACCGACGACATCAGCGGCTTGGTCCATTAGGAATTCACACAAACAGCAACCACGATTCATGAGCCATAAAGCTGGCAATAAGTTCTCGCACTTCCTTGTGCTCGCAGGCTCAGATGAACGCATGTAGCCAGTCTGTCTCACTGTTTGCGAGTGGAGCAGGAAACAGAATGGCTACCAGTGCTACAAGGTACCCTACCCTAGGCACCTTGCGGTTGCTTGCGGAGTATGTCTGTAGATGTAGATACACAATGCTGCAAAACAATTATCAATAAGCAGTAAAGGAAACAAAAGAAAAATTAGGAGTAGGAATTAAAATCCATGGAGAAGAAATAAAAACTTTGAGTTTCGCCGATGACACTGTAATTCTGTCAGGGACAGCAAAGGACCTGGAAGAGCAGCTGAACGGAATGGAGAGTGTCTTGAAAGGAGGATATAAGATGAACAGCAATAAAAGCAAAACGAGGGTAATGGAATGTAGTCAAATGAAATCGGGTAATGCTGAGGAATTAGATTAGGAAATGAGACGCTTAAAGTAGTAAATGAGTTTTGCTGTTTGGGAAGTAAAATAACTGATGATGGTCGAAGTATAGAGGATATAAAATGTAGACTGGCAATGGCAAGGAAAGCGTTTCTGAAGAAGAGCAATTTGTTAACATCGAGTATAGATTTAAGTGTCAGGAAGTCGTTTCTGAAAGTATTTGTATGGAGTGTACCCATTTATGGAAGTGAAACGTGGACAATAAATAGTTTGGACAAGAAGAGAATAGAAGCTTTCGAAATGTGGTGATACAGAAGAATGCTGAAGATTAGATGGGTAGATCACATAACTAATGAGGAGGTACTGAATAGATTTGGGGAGAAGAGAAATTTCTGGTATAACTTGACTAGAAGAAGGGATCGGTTGGTAGGACATATTCTGGGGCATCAAGGTATCACCAATTTAGTATTGGAGGGCAGCGTCGAGGGTAGAAATCGTAGAGGGAGACCAAGGGATGAAAACACTAAACAGTTTCAGAAGAATGTAGGTTGCAGCAGGTACTGGGAGATGAAGAAGCTTGCGTAGGATAGAGTAGCATGGAGAGCTGCATCAAACCAGTCTCTGGACTGAAGACCACAACAACAACGGAGGTTTCCAATTCACTCAGGATTTATTGTTGCAAACAGTGCATACCGAGTACATTAAATGATTACATTTACAGGTCAGTAGCACAAGCGTTTCTGAGATACTAGGTATCGACTCATGGTGAAACACCCCTGTTAGTACGTGGTGTAGCCTCCCCAGGCGGCAACGGAGGCGCTGACTCTTGACACCCAGTGGATCGTGCAGATGGTGAATACTGTCCTGGGATACGTGGTCGAAGTCTTCAGGTAGTTCAGTAAGAGTTGTTGGTTGAAAAGTCGCACTCGTCGCTTCTCATTCCATCACATCCCGCACGTGCTCGGTTGGAGACAAGACCGGAGATCGTGTTGGCCAGGGAAGTTGCTGCACGTCTTGCAGAATGTGGTGTCACCGCCAGACACCACACTTGCTAGGTGGTAGCTTTAGATCGGCCGCGGTCCATTAGTACATGTCGGACCCGCGTGTCGCCACTGTCAGTGATCGCAGACCGAGCGCCACCACACGGCAGGTCTCGAGAGACTTACTAGCACTCGCCCCAGTTGTACAGCCGACGTTGCTAGGAAAGGTTCACTGAGAATTACGATCTCATTTGCCGAGACGATAGTTAGCATAGCCTTCAGCTAAGTCAATTGCTACGACCTAGCAAGGCGCCATTTCTCCTTTGCTATGTATCTAATGAAGCATGTACAGTAACAAGACCAGTGTTCACCAATTATGGATTAAAGTTAAGTATTCCAGAAGCTACGTACTTTTCTTTATAGCATTCATTACGTATCCTGTTTCAGACCTCACGCCAGCCTGCGTGAGTTTATAGCGTGCATTTCGGCTTCGTCAAACAACACGGTGTTGGCACTTCTGCCGACACATCACAGAACACGTTAAGTTTCACGGGCAGTGTGTGGGCGAGCATTATCCTGTTGGAACAACACATCAGCTTCCTGTTGCAAGAACGGATCTACCAACATTCTGCACATAGCGAGTGCTGGTTAGCGTCAACTCCAGAAACAGTAGATACGAGCAAGACTTATAGCTTATCGCAGCCCAGACCATAAGGCCTGTGCTGAGGCCGGTGTGTCTTGAATGAATACATTCTGCGAGACAGCGCTCACCAGGTCTATGTCGTATGCGTAGACGACCGTTTACTTGCGTGTAGGCAGAATTTGCTTTCATCGCTGAAGACCACGACGTGCCATTCCAAGTGATCCTCTGGCGGCGAAAGTGCGAGCCCGTCGATGCTGTGGCGTGAGAGGTGTGCGTGCTCGTATTCGCACTGCCGGTAACTGGTTCGCAACAGACATCTGGTCTGAGGTGTGGTAGCCGTACGCTCTATCACTCCTGCACTTACGACACGCTGGTATTGGTGGGCGGCTGTGCTGCGTGGACATTCAGAACTCCGCCTACGGGTGTGCGAATGTTCACGTGACCACTGATAGTTCGCTGCACAACTGACTCAGTATAGCCAACTTGCGTGGTAGTTAACCGAAAGGATCATCCCTCTACTCGGAAGCCACAATTCGACCACTTTCAAACTCGGTCAGAAAGGACGAGTGCGACTCCGTGGGATGATTGCCTGTTTGCGTCACATACATTACTGGCCATTAAAATTGCTACACCAAGAAGAAATGCAGATGATAAACGGGTATTCATTGGACAAATATATTATACTAGAACTGACATGTTATTACATTTTCACGCAATTTGAGTGCATAGATCCTGAGAAATCAGTACTCAGAACAACCACCTCTGGCCGTAATAACGGCCGTGATAGGCCTGGGCATTGAGTCAAACAGAGCTTGGATGGCGTGTACAGGTACAGCTATCCAAGCAGCTTTAACACGATACCACAGTTCAACAAGAGTAGTGACTGGCGTATTGTGACGAACCAGTTGCTCGGCTACCATTCACCAGACGTTTTCAATTGGTGAGAGATCTGGAGAATGTACTGGCCAGGGCAGCAGTCGAACATTTTCTGTATCCACAAAGGCCCGTACAGGACCTGCAACATGCGGTCGTGCATTATCCTGCTGAAATGTAGGGTTTCGCAGGGATAGAATGAAGGGTAGAGCCACGGGTCGTAACACATCTGAAATGTAGCGTCCACTGTTCAAAGTGCCGTCAATGCGAACAAGAGGTAACCGAGACGTGTAACCAGTGGCACACCATACCATCACGCCGGGTGATACGCCAGTATGGCGATGACGAATACACGCTTCCAATGTGCGATCACCGCGATGTCGCCAAACACGGATGCGACCATCACTAATGCTGTAAACAGAACCTGGATTCATCCGAAAAAATTACGTTTTGCCATTCGTGCACCCAGGTTCGTCGTTGAGTACACCATCGCAAGCGCTCCTGTCTGTGATGCAGCGTCAAGGGTAACCGCAGCCATGGTCTCCGAGCTGATAGCCCATGCTGCTGCAAACGTCGTCGAACTGTTCGTACAGATAGTTTGTTGTCTTGCAAACGTCCCCATCTGTTGACTCAGGGATCGAGACGTGGCTGCACGATCCGCTACAGCCATGCGGATAAGATGCCTGTCATCTCGACTGCTAGTGATACGAGGCCGTTGTGATCCAGCACGGCGTTCCGTGTTACCCTCCAGAACCCACCGATTCAATATTCTAACAGTCATGGGATCTCGACCAACGCGGGCAGCAATGTCGCGATACGATAAACCGCAATCGCGATAGGCTACAATCCGACCTTTCTCAAAGTCGAAAACGTGATGGTAAGCATTTCTCCTTACACGAGGCATGACAACAACGTTTCACCAGGCAACGCCGATCAACTGCTGTTTGTGTATGAGAAATCGGTTGGAAGCTTTCCTCATGTCAGCACGTTGAAGAAGTCGCCACCGGCGCCAGTCTTGTGCGAATGCTCTGAAAAGCTAATCATTTGCATATCACAGCATCTTCTTACTGTCGATTAAATTTCGCGTTTGTAGCGCGTCATCTTCGTGGTGTACCAATTTTAATGGCCAGTAGTATATTTGCAATAGTCCGAGCCTCCCGGCGGGGAGCTTTTCCTTGGCTCTGAGCACTATGGGACTTAACTTCTGAGGTCATCAGTCCCCTAGAACTTAGAACTACTTAAACCTAACTAACCTAAGGACATGACACACATCCATACCCAAGGCAGGATTCGAACCTGCGATCGTAGCGGTCGCACAGTTCCAGACTGCAGCGCCTAGAACCGCCATCGGAGCTTTCCCTATTAAAGGGTAAACACAGATGGCGCTGTGGTAGCTACGCCGCTACGCTATCTGGTGGCGGCCGACATTGTAACCATTATCAGTACACCTGGTGTCCCCCATATGCCATATGTCGTCGTCGGATCAAAATCGACGTCTTTCCAAGTCTATTAATTTTTATTTTCCGTCAGTGTATAAATCCGCAGAGAGACGCTGTCTGCGAGATTTTCTGTAACTCGGTACAGTCATCTGGTTTGTGTCGCGCAGAAACACTTAGCGAGGACGATGCCGAGGGGTCGGCAGCAGGTCGTTCTAGAAGCTTTTCGCTGTCACAGCCAGCCGCAACCCAGCGGACTGCATTGCGCAAAAAAGTCACGCCGCGCACCAAGCGTGCGCTCTGCATAACGGCCACGGCCGCGTGGCGTTGTTTATTTTTTATTTTACTAACAGCGCTGCGTACAAGACTAAGCCATATAAAATGAGACTGCGCTGCGAACCCCCCCCCCTCCTCTACCCCTTCACCAAACCCTTCCTCATCCTGTTTCCTAACAGCTTTCCCCTCCTCCCCTCCGCGTGCCGAAAAAAAAAGGTCCAGAAAATGGAACTCGCATGTACATCAGGCCCACGTTTCGCATCTGGCACGCACTGTTGTCATTTTATTGTACGCAACTACAAAACGCAATTGCCATACCAGACATTTCACTTCTGCGTTTTTTGCATGTGGGCGCTCTTATTACAGGAAACGAGGGATTGCAGTTAAAAGTACGGATTGTTTTTATAACCCTTCGTGATGGCATCCGATGCCAGTTTCCGATGAAAGTGATTGTTTCTCTCGATAACTTTTGTCGCGCTAAATCAGTAGCATAGCTCCGAAATCGTTGTTGGCTTTTGTTTGGAGATTGTAGTATTACTTTTGTCTGTTATCTGAAATGGCCCGTGTTTTGTTTCCAGCCCAGTTTATATTTACATTCGCTCATCACAATCATTCCGAGAGATCGGGTGGAAGAATTGTCCATTTACTACAAAGACTCTTCAGATAGGAATTCAACTCTGCCGTATTTATTACTTTAGCTGTCACATCACAATGAACTTCCGCACCTCGGAATCTCCAGTGCACAAAGTTTATTTTTTTTTGTTGCCACATACAGTATATCGGTGACAAACGGCTCCCTAAGTAAAGAGATTGCCCTTATTTTTGATTCTAGGAGTTGTCACTTTTTTTAAATTATTTATTCATATTTATTTACTATTGATTCATCAAGATGGCCACTTTCAACTCCCTACTGCTAGCTTTCTGCTGTACACGGTGGTATTAAATAAAAGTAAGGTGATTATTTACATTCAGTATTCTTTTCAGTCAAAGAAATTGAATGTAATTTAATTTGTACATTTATGGAAAATGAAATTGTATGCATGGTGAAATCGAAGTCCAACGGCGAAATTACAGAGTTTATTCAGGAGTATTTCGTGAGATCTCTGGTAATTTTTGAGAATTTACGTTTGAAGCACGACTCTGTGTGGTAGTGAAACATGGATTGCGGGAAAACCGGAGCAGAAGAAAATCAAAGAAATTGGTTGGATAAGGTAAGAAATGAGAATCGGCGAGTAAAGGAATATACGGGAAACATGGACAAGAAGGACGATAGGACTACTTTTAACACATCAGGGAATAAATTCCATGGGACTAGAGAGAGCTGTGGAGGGTAAGAACTGTAGAGGAAGAGGAGACTGGAATACATCCAGAAAATAATTGAGGACGTAGGCTGCAAGTGCTACTGTGAGATGAAAAGTTTGGCACAGGAGAGACATTTGTGGCGGTCTCTTCACACCAGTCAGAAGACTGATGAGTCAGAGAGAATGGTATAAAGAACCCGTGGACTTCGGTGGCTCGTTTGAGACGTGTTACATTTCCAAGTTGTATAGGTTAACTGCCGTCTTTAGCAGCTGTAATAGAAGTCCTATTAAGACCAGACGCGTTTCACTTTGTTTTAAGCATCTTCAGTGGTCACTCTAACAAGATGGATTTCTCTAACAATTCTGTTTTTTATTATCACTAAAAGTCTGCATGCTTTACTTATTACTATAAACAGTATTTATTCTTTTCGCTACTCACAGAAAGACCGTGAGTAACGAAAAGAATAAAAACTGTTTATAGTAATAAGCGAAAAGTGCAGACTGTTAATGATATTAACAAAGTCGTAAGAAAAAATCTATATTGTTACAGTGACCATTGAAAATGCTTAAAAAAACCTATACAACTTGTATACAGCAACTGCGTAAAAAAAGAGGCCTAAATACAACGAAGATAACACGTATAGTTACGTTTTGTTTGATTTCTTACCAGCGCCTATCTGTGCATCTGTATTGCACAGAAAATGTATGCCGGCCGCGGTGGTCTCGCGGTTCTAGGCGCGCAGTCCGGAACCGTGCGACTGCTACGGTCGCAGGTTCGAATCCTGCTTCGGGCATGGATGTGTGTGATGTCCTTAGGTTAGTTAGGTTTAAGTAGTTCTAAGTTCTAGGGGACTTATGACCACAGCAGTTGAGTCCCATAGTGCTCAGAGCCATTTGAACCATTTGAACCAGAAAATGTATGCAAAACAGTGCAAATTTCGGCATTATGGGCTGTGCGGATTATTTGGAAACTGTATGGTTCCATTTCCTTGCGGTACTTGTTGTTGACAACAATAACGCCCATTTTGCTCTTCACCCTAAAGCTTGCAGCCAGTACTGCTCAGCTCTATCCAGTTTGTTTTTCGGCAGTGCTAGTTATATGTCAACAGTGATAATGTGTGTGTGAATGCCTAAGGGACCAAACTACTGAGTTCATTGGTCCCTAGACTTACACACTACTTAAATTATTAAGGCTTACGCTAAGGGCAAAACACACACACACACATACACACACCGCACTGCAGTTCCTTCTCTAAATCCTCGCACAAACGAAAAAATGGCTGACATCGAAATAAGTGTCCAAGGAATAGAAAAGCAACTGGAATCACTCAACAGAGGAAAGTCCACTGGACCTGACGGGATACCAATTCGATTCTACACAGAGTACGCGAAAGAACTTGCCCCCCTTCTAACAGCCGTGTACCGCAAGTCTCTAGAGGAACGGAGGGTTCCAAATGATTGGAAAAGAGCACAGGTAGTCCCAGTCTTCAAGAAGGGTCGTCGAGCAGATGCGCAAAACTATAGACCTATATCTCTGACGTCGATCTGTTGTAGAATTTTAGAACATGTTTTTTGCTCGAGTATCATGTCGTTTTTGGAAACCCAGAATCTACTATGTAGGAATCAACATGGATTCCGGAAACAGCGATCGTGTGAGACCCAACTCGCGTTATTTGTTCATGAGACCCAGAAAATATTAGATACAGGCTCCCAGGTAGATGCTATTTTTCTTGACTTCCGGAAGGCGTTCGATACAGTTCCGCACTGTCGCCTGATAAACAAAGTAAGAGCCTACGGAATATCAGACCAGCTGTGTGGCTGGATTGAAGAGTTTTTAGCAAACAGAACACAGCATGATGTTATCAATGGAGAGACATCTACAGACGTTAAAGTAACCTCTGGCGTGCCACAGGGGAGTGTTATGGGACCATTGCTTTTCACAATATATATAAATGACCTAGTAGATAGTGTCGGAAGTTCCATGCGGCTTTTCGCGGGTGATGCTGTAGTATACAGAGAAGTTGCAGCATTAGAAAATTGTAGCGAAATGCAGGAAGATCTGCAGCGGATAGGCACTTGGTGCAGGGAGTGGCAACTGTCCCTTAACATAGACAAATGTAATGTATTGCGAATACATAGAAATAAGGATCCTTTATTGTATGATTATATGATAGCGGAACAAACACTGGTAGCAGTTACTTCTGTAAAATATCTGGGAGTATGCGTGCGGAACGATTTGAAGTGGAATGATCATATAAAATTAATTGTTGGTAAGGCGGGTGCCAGGTTGAGATTCATTGGGAGAGTGCTTAGAAAATGTAGTCCAGCAACAAAGGAGGTGGCTTACAAAACACTCGTTCCACCTATACTTGAGTATTGCTCATCAGTGTGGGATCCGTACCAGATCGGGTTGACGGAGGAGATAGAGAAGATCCAAAGAAGAGCGGCGCGTTTCGTCACAGGGTTATTTGGTAACCGTGATAGCGTTACGGAGATGTTTAGCAAACTCAAGTGGCAGACTCTGGAAGAGAGGCGCTCTGCATCGCGGTGTAGCTTGCTCGCCAGGTTTCGAGAGGGTGCTTCTGGATGAGGTATCGAGTATATTGCTTCCCCCTACTTATACCTCCCGAGGAGATCACGAATGTAAAATTAGAGAGATTAGAGCGCGCAGGAGGCTTTCAGACAGTCGTTCTTCCCGCGAACCATACGCGACTGGAACAGGAAAGGGAGGTAATGACAGTGGCACGTAAAGTGCCCTCCGCCACACACCGTTGGGTGGCTTGCGGAGTATGAATGTAGATGTAGATGTACACACACACACACGAGGGGGGACTCGAACCTCCGGCGGGAGGGGCCGTGCGATTCGTGACATGGCGCCTCTAGCCGCGTGGCCACTCCGCGCGGCTCAACAGTGATACACAGCAGCATGGATATGTTTAAACATTATGCATATTGTCTGGAATTGGTTGAGGTCATTCCCATACGCTTAGGTACGAAGAGTTGACCAATATTCACTTCTTGTATGGGGTACTGAGCTCGCCCGGTTGGCCGTGCGGTCTAACGTACGGCTTTCCGGACGGGAAGGAGCGCCTGGTCCCCAGCACGAATGCGCCCGGCGGATTTGTGTCGAGGTACGGTGAACCGGCCAGTCTGTGGATGGTTTTTAGGCGGTTTTCCATCTGCCTCGGCAAATGTGGGCTGGATCCTCTTATTCCGCCTCAGCTATACTATGTAGGCGATTGCTGCGCAATTAAGTTCTCCACGTACGCGTACACCATAATTACTCTACAACGCAAACATAGGGGTTACACTCGTCTAGTGTGAGACGTTCCCTGGAGGTCCAACCGGGGGCCGAACCGCACAATAACCCTGGGTTCGGTGTGGGGCGGCGGAGGGGTGGACTGCGGTAGTCGTCGTGGGGTTGTGGCTCAAATGGTTCAAATGGCTCTGAGCACTATGTGACTTAACTTCTGAGGTCATCAGTCGCCTAGAACTTAGAACTACTTAAACCTAACTAACCTAAGGACATCACACACATCCATGCCCGAGGCTGGATTCGAACCTGCGACCGTAGCGGTCGCGCGGTTCCAGACTGACGCGCCTAGAACCGCTCGGCCAAACCGGCCGGCGGTGGGGTTGTGGACCACTGTGGCTGCGGCTGGGACGGAGCCTCTCCGTCGTTTCTAGGTCCCCGGTTAATATAACGTAACATACGATAATATAACATAACATAACATGGGGTCACTGACTTGGACGACATTCACTTCGTGGACGCGTTCACTCAACGCAAAGGAAGAGTGGCAAAACGAAGCAACGCCGATCAGATCCCTATGGAGCGGCACCCACACTACAGCACGTCTGCATCTGACAACTGTTGCACTTCTCCGTATTTCGTGTTACACAGAGTGACTCAGCTCGATATACCGATGTCGTTATAAGCAAGCCGCAATGTTGTATCTGTCCTTCACAAACCACGAGCGAGATTTTCATATTCTCTCACTCGCTACGAGCAACTGTTAGTCCCACACAAAAAATGAACAGGGCTTTTTTGAAGGAACTTAAATACAGTTAAATTTTGTACTGGAATACGTTTTCGCTAGAGGCCGTAGTTTTGCATTTATATAAAAGCTACCTTCACACGCACCCTCACTCCCAAACACACGGCCGCGCGGGATTGCCACGCGGTTTCAGGCGCATTGCCACGGTTCGCACAGCTTGCCTCGTCGGAGGTTCGAGTCCTCCCTCTGGCATGCGAGTGTGTTGTCCTTAGCGTAAGTTAGTTTAAGTTAGATTAAGTAGTGTGTAAGTCTAGGGACCGATGACCTCATCAGTTTGGTGGAACTTAGCACCACCACCACTCCCCCCCCCCCCCCCTGCCCCCAGTCAGGTATTCTACTATGTCGTTCGCGGCACTCCCTGCTACAACTGTACAAAAACATGCGACAGTACACGAATTATTCGCACATTCGATCATTTTTGGTCTTCATTGACTCGCTTTATTGCGCCACCGGCTTAGTCGAGCACTTACAGATTGTAAAACTGACGTTTATTCAAATTTTACTGGCAATTTTGTGAATTTTAACAGCATCAAGTAAACAACTAGATAGCTGTATTCGTCAGGATTTCTAACTACGAAACCGCTGTACTTGTAGTGGCTAAGTTCGGATAGAATTGTGAACATAATTACTTTAGCGTAAAGTTTACAAAAGCCGTTTTTCTTTCAGTACACTCACACGCACGTTTAAATTAATAATAACGAAATAGCCAACTATGCTGGTGGCTACACTCAACATAGAGTAAAGAAGTGTAATATCGGGAAAAGTTCGCACAGTCGGAAATGTTTGTACAGTGGTAGGAGGAAGTGCCACGAGCGACATACTTGAAATCCTGACTGGTGAGGAATAACTGTGGAGATGAAAGTGAGTTTAAAGATCACTTTCGCATGTTTTTCTTCTAAAACTCAAAAACTATGGCTCCAGCCAAAACATATATCAGTGAAAATTTAACTACAAAAATATCCCGTTCATTTTTCTGTAGGATTAACAGTTAGCACTCAGGGAGCAAGAGAATATGAAAATGCTGCATGTAGTTTCTCAAAGCCAGGTATAACACTGCGGGTTGCATAAAACGACACCGGTAGGGGCAGCTGAACCACCTTATATGGTTTCGTGATGTCATATTATAGGGTTTTATACTGTTCTCAAGGTCTTTCCATAGGCACTAAGATTACTGGGGTAACAGACAAGTAAATCATAATTACGTAATTATGCTATAATAAGTCACCCCTCCCCATGAACCACGGATCTTGCCGTTGGTGGGGACGCTAGCGTGCCTCAGTGATGCAGATAGCCGTACCGTCTGTAGGGGTATCTGTTCAGGGGCCAGACAAACGTGTGCTTCCTTGAAGAGGGGAAGCAACGTTTCAATAGTTGCAGGGGAAACAGTCTGGATTTTTGGCTGAACTGGCCTTGTAACATCAACCAAAACAGCATTGCTTTGCTGGTACCGTGAACGGCTGAAAGCAAGGGGAAACTGCAGCCGCAATTTTTCCCGAGGGCATACAGCTTGACGATATGGTTAAATGGTGATCGCGTCCTCTTGGGTAAAATATTCCGGAGGTAAAATAGTCCGCCATTCGGATCTCGAGGTGGGGGCTACTCAGGAGGTCATCATTATCAGGAGAAACAAAAATTTAATTCTACGGATCAGAGCGTGGAATGTCAGATCCCTTAATCGGACAGGTAGTCTAGAAAATTTAAAAACAGAAATGGATAGGTTAAAGTTAGATATAGTGGGAATTAGTGAAGTTCGATGGCAGGAGGAACAGGACCTCTGGTCATGTGAATACAGGATTACAAATGCAAAATCAGGTAGGGGTAATGCAGGAGTACATTTAATAATGAATAAAAAAATAAGAACACGGATAAGCTACTGCTAACAGCATAGTGACCGCATTATTCTAGCCATGATAGACACAAAGCCCACATGTGCCACAGTAGTACATGTTTACATGGCAACTAGCTCTGCAGATGACGAAGAGATTGAAGAAATGTATGATGAGATAAAAGAAATAATTTGTATTATTAAGGGAGACGAAAATTTAAGAGACATGGGGGACTGGAATTCGATAGTAGGAAAAGGAAGAGGATAGTAGCAGGTGAATGTGGACTTGAGGCAAGGAATGAAAGAGGGAGCCGCCTAGTAGCATTTTGCACAGATCATAACTTAATCATGGCTAACGCTTGGTTTAAGAATCATGATAAAAGGATGTGTACGTGGAAGAGACCTGGAAAAACTGGAAGGTCTCGGGTTGACTATATAATGGTAAGACAGAGATTTAGGAACCAAAATTGTAAGACGTTTCGAGAGGCAGATGTGGACTGAACGCAATTTATTAGTTATTAACTGTAGATTACAACTGAAGAAACTGCAAAAAGGTAAGAATTTAAGGACATAGGACAGTTTCAAAGGTAGAATTAGGGAACGATTGGCAAGAACAGAGGAAAGGAATTCAGTAGAAGAAGAATGGGTAGCTCTGAGAGATGAAAGAGTGATATCCGCAGAGGATCAAGTGGTGAAAAGACGAGGGCTACAGAAGACACTGAATTTAATGGATGAAAGGAGAAAATATAAAAATGCAGTAACACATTCAGAAGAAAAGGAATACAAACGTCTCAAAAAGTGAAATCGACAGGAAGTGCAAAATGGCTAAGCAGGAATGGCTAGAGGACAAATGTAAGGATGTAGAAGCATATATCACTATGGGCACTGCCTACAGGAAAATTAAAGATACCTTTGGAGAAAAGAGAACAGGCTGTTTGAATATCAAGAGCTCAGATGAAAAACAAGTCCTAAGCAAAGAAGGGAAAGCAGATAAGTGGAAAGAGTATATAGGGGATCTATACAAGATTGATGTACTTGAGGGCAATATTATGGGAATGGAAGAGGATGAAGATGAAATGGGAGATATGGTACTGCATGAAGAATTTGACAGAGCACTGAAAGACCTAAGTCGTAACAAGGCCCCAGGAGCAGACAACATTCCGTTAGAACTACTGAAAGCCTTGAGAGAGATAGCCATGACAAAACTCTTCCATCTGGTGAGCAAGATGTTTGAGACAGGCGAAATACCCTCAGACTTAGAAGAATATAATAATTCCAATTCCATAAAAAGCAGGTACTAACAGGTTGAAAATTACCGAACTATCAATTTAATAAGTCACGATTTTATTCGTCGCCTCTGATTCCGCAGTAATTCCCGATGCAGCTGAAATCAATAGTTCCATTCCGCCCCGCCCCCCTTTCAGTTTATTTAACACGTTTCCATTTCGATACTCCTCTGATAAGCCAAAACACTATGACCACTGCCCACCGCCCCGCGACATTGGATGCCTCCTGGTGGCGTGACACAGTAACAAAAGTATATAAGCGGAGCAGACACGGACCGCGGATCACCTTAGCGAAGAAATGGGCTACAAATGGGTAAATCCATTGACACGAGAGATTTTGACAAAGTGCAGATTATTATTACGCAGATCCTGTGAACTATTATCTCTAAAACGGCGAACATGGTCGAATGTTCACGTGCTACTGTCGTGAGCGTATATTGGAAGAGGGTGAAGGATAGTGAAACTACCACTAGGCGCTAAATGGTTGGACGTCCACGACTCTTTGCAGAACGTGGAGTACGCAGGCTTATTTGCTCTGTAAAGTGGGATAGATGCCATAGATTTGTGGCATATCTGCCGAAATAGCACAATACTGCTGCCTGCTTGTCAGCTCTGTAAAATAGGATAGATGGTGATCTGTAGCGTATCTTCCGAAAGAGCATATTGCTGGTGCACGCGCAAGTGCTTCAGAGCACACTGTTCGTGGTACATTGTTAAACATGGAGCATCCCAGCAGAGGTGAACGGCGGCTCAGAACGTGCAGGGGCCACGGACGCGGGCTGGTTGGAGCAGTATTATGCCACAGGAGACGTTCTCCTGCAGTTGCGTGGGACCTGTGGCAGTAATCGAAGACACTCTGGCAGCTGCGAACCACCTACGTCCCTTCAAGCTTGATGTCTTCCCCGACGGGAATCTTTCAGCAGTATAACTGTCCGTTTCTCGCGGCCAGGACTATAGCTGCAGTGGTATAAGGAGAATTATAGTGAACTCATCTTGATGTCTGTGCAACCTAATTCGCCTGATGCAAATCCTGTGGAAACCATCTGGGTCGCTATCGCGCACCATCACAGCGTACGAAAATCAGCAACCTAATTCGCCTGATGCAAATCCTGTGGAAACCATCTGGGTCGCTATCGCGCACCGTCACAGCGTACGAAAATCAGCGGCTTATTATTTGCAAGAATTAAATTACCTGTGCGTAGACATGTAATGCCACAAACCTACTGGAGAACTGTCGGATCCCAAATTCGTAGAATCTGTGGTGTATTTAGTTCCAGAGATGGACAAACAAGCTATAAGCAGGTCTTCATATTGTTTTGGCTCACCAGTTATGTACTCCACCGATGCAGGTTGCTTCTGCATGGTACTGCCGCCCATCATGGCACCTCAGTGTGAAACATGCCTTAAGGGGCTCCGGAACGCCCTATACTTGCAATGTTAAAATAACGCTTGTAAATTACATCTTTCCTCACAAAGTATTTGAGGTAGGAAGTTGAACTTTTTACAGATTATTTATTGGAATATTGGCTACAACTTAACACAGGGATTTTACAAAATTTTAATTCAGTTATTAAAGATGATTTTTTTTAATTGTAATGAAAATTCACAAAATTTTTTTGCAATTTTTTATTTATATATTCAAAAATATACAGTTTTTTGGAAAAAGGCTGTGTTAAATTATGCAGAAGGTACTGTGTAACATTTACTGAAAGTTTGAAACAAATATGTTTGGAAGATCCTTAGAAAACATGTAATTAGTATGAGAAAATAAAAGTTTTGTGAATCGAGCGACAAAGATTGGATTAACTTTTTAGTGCATTCCAGGTCCATAGGATGGATTATCTTCATCCTCTGCAAACTCCTCCTCCAGCTTCCTCATGTTCCTCCTCCTGTTTACTCTTGCTTGTATTTCTAGACTCTTTACAGCCCCGTCTGTAGCCCGAAGGCGTTCCTTGTCTAAAGCAAGCATCGCTCGTACCATGTTAGAACCTATCTTCATTCCCATATTTCTAAATACCTTGCACCTTACAATGTTGCCATCATTGAAAGTCGCAATAGCATCATACACACCAAAGTGAAGTGTTTCTATTCCAACAAATACAGTCTTGGGGATTCTCGACCATATAACACTATTTACACTTCCATTGGGGTTTTGAGTTTTACCGTGAATACACTTTTTCAACAGTTCAGGTGCTGCTGAGTCTCTGAAAATAGGTTTTATCACCTCCATTATTGCATGAGGCAGACTATGCTTATGAGTGTACACTTCACCAGTTAGCAATCCTTTGTTATATTTACACCAACTGTCTTCTTCTTTGGGACACAAGCTATGTTGGGGATTTTCATCGTCTTTATTGTTTACAGTAGTAACACATACCTTTGGCTTTCCAACATTTCTCCTTTTCTTAAAAGCCTTCAGAGGATTTCTAATAACTTTACTTTTACTCATTATTATACTTCAACAAAACAGAGACTCAAGAAACAGAATTAATTACGAATATTTTCGAGATAACGACAGAGTAAATAAACATGAAACAATCGACAATCACACCAGTGATATATATTGAACCATCACAGGTTAGCCACAACACATACTTTATCTCACATCACTAAAATGTACCTGATGAACACGGACGTTAATAATAACACCATTTGACAGCAGTTTAACAGCGCCACAGTAGGTCACGCCCATGTAGAACACATTTCAAAAAAAATTTAAAAATAGTTGTAGTCTTCGGAATTGAATAAATTATAAATCTATTAAAAGGTAATAGTCTGTAGATTCAGAAAACGCAAAAAAGTAAAAATTGAACTTTTCATGATTTTGAGCCTTTCCGGAGCCCCTTAAAAGAGAGGTTGCATGTCACTTCTTCGATAAATGACGATGTCTAAATTTTCCACCAGATGAAAAAGAAGAAGAAGAAGAAGCTAGTTCCCGTGGAAATATTGGTACGGAGACGGAGCCCGCAGCCAGTCAAGTCCTAAATTAATCTGCGCCGCTGGCGGCAGCTGCGTCCGCCGCCACAATAGCGCACAAGGCTACCTACTCCGCCGAACATCGCCGGTGGAAAAAAAAAAAGTCGCAAATACGGGAGGAAATACCCACTGGCGGGCGCCGTAATCGCGGTACCTGATGCGGGCTGCTGGCTGTCGGTATCGACGGTCGATAGTAATACCCTGGCGTAGCGTCGGCCCGTGGCAGCGGCTGCGGGAGGCGCCGCATTGCAGACGGCGGGACACGGCGGAGCGGGGCCGTGCCGAGCTGAGCTGCTCTTCTCTTCTCTTTCGATAGCGCAGATGCGACTCATTGTCCGGGCTGGCTGATTGTGGCCGCTCGCCGTCCTTTGTGTCGCTCTTTCTCCGCTCCTTCTCCTGTCCACCGTCCCCGTCTCTTCCAGCGTCTGCTGCTCCTCAAGAGCTGCCGGACAGTCGCTGCTGGGAGCCGGGATTAGCGTTTGCCGGGCTCCTTCCGGACAGAGACGGGCCGTCGCTTATTAGCAGTAAGCGTGTCTGCCGTATTGCCGGGAAGCTGAGGAGGCGGAAGCCGCCCTGCGCAAAACAGATGCGGCTGTGGCATACCGAGAGCGACTGAAAACTTCGATACCTTTCTGCAGACTCGTAATCGAAGTGTCACCATTCAACGTCGCCTACGCCTAGGGCTACGCTAAAATTGTCACCACAACCTATTCTTCATTGCCACCTTGGTGACAACTATCTGAAGCCAAGAGCGCATGAAAATTTCATTATTTACAAGCAACCGGTTTCTACAAACTTTGCTGTCATCTTCGAGTTTCCAAAAATTTTTGTTATAAGATGTGTTCATTCTGAGTTGGACCTCACGCCTGTTGCCATGTGGATAAAACGTAGCGTATTATGTAAAGGTTTGTCAAAAGTAAAACATTTAAAATCAAATAGCAACTTGCGCACCTGGCGATGTCTACATATGTAGCGCGTGGTGTGAGGTCCAGATTAAAACAAAAATGTCTGAAGACCTGAAGGTGACAGGGAAGTCTGTCCAAACCGGGTGTTTGTAAATTAAAAAAATAAATAAAAAAATTATGCGATCTTTGCTTTAGCAAGCTATTGCCGGGTAAAACAGACCCCTATTTCTGATTTCCCTACATAAGGAAATTCAGTGCTTCACCAACTGTATTATTACCGTTTTCAAGAACTTAATATTTATTTTACAGCTGTCTCTCGGATATTGACTAAAGAGGGGACTGCGCTTACTCCTTATCAACGCTTCCGTCTAAATTTATGGTATAAGCAGGGCTTGGCCAGAAATGGTAGTGACAGATATGGGAGCTCCACAAGGCAAAACATTTAGAAAAAAAAAAGCAGTTTGGCGTGGGTCAGGCGAGACATGAGTCATCCACGGTAGCACAGTTTGCAGGCAGCGGCTGGCGCATGCGAAGCAGTGCCAGAAGGGTAACAAGGTCGAGTCAGTTTTTATCTTTTAACATTACTCACACTACAAATAAACCAATACATAATGTAAACTGAGGGGTCAAAGGAAAGGAAAGGGAAGGAACTAATGATATCAGATGCATCGGGACTTCATGCTTAATCAGCGGCGATGCATCAAGTCTCGATGCAGCTGATATTTTCCCATCCCCCTTCCCCCTTCCCCCTTCCCCTTCCCCCTTCCCCCTTTCCTCTTCCCCCTTTCCCCTCCCCTCCCCACCCCCTCCCCCTCCTGACCCTTCCCCACCCCTCCCTACCACTCCACTCCCCTCCCTTCCACTCCACTCCCCACCACTCCAATCCCTTTTCAGTCGTCAACCTTTAATTTACCTAATATGTGTCACAGCTGCAGTTTAGTATCAACAGGTGCCACACAAGCATATAAACTGGAATAATGCTCGGGCTATTTATTAATATCTTCATAAAACACATGAAAATTGAGGCAGGAGCAAATAATTGCGACGGAAGGACAGTATTTATGACGTCCGCAAGGACTCTTCAAATATCTTTCCAAGAAAGGACTGTAATTAATATGTACATGACTTGCATTATTTTCATTTTGGCGTTCGAGCGGATCTCGACATCTGCCAGCGAACAATATTTTCCCCTGTTCTTAAGATGAATATCGCCCCAGAAGATATAAATACTCAAATTTAAAATAATAAAAGTAAGACTCTTAGCGGAAATTTATTTACAATCTCAAATTTCCTTTAAATTCCTTTTCTTCCCTTTTATGAAAATATTAATAATACGATATACTGAGTACTATTTCGATTTATTTGCACTTTAAGTAAAGCAAACATCAAAAATTAAAAAAAGAAAGAAAAGGATTTCCCATACTGCTAAAACTATAAGGACCGTCTCGTCCCGTCGACCCTTGTATTACCGTTCAGTACTCTTTCCGCTGCGCCAACCGCGCTTAGATACTGTGCTAACTCGCCGGGCCCGACCAGCGGCAAAAATGATTATTTTTCTAAACGTTTGGACATCTGCGGCTCCCACTTCGTCACTTTCACATCTGACCGAGCCCTGCATATACCATAAATTGAACGAAAACGATGACGACGAGTGGCTTCACAGCGTGTCCTAGGAGGAATGGTCAGTACTCACAGGTATGACGAAAACGATCATTCGAAGCAACACAGTCTAGTAAACAAGGGCTTTAAAACGCGTACTTTAACAGTTATAAGAACTTCATCTTCGTTTCCGTGAAACGAATCTCTTCTACTGCAAGCTGAACGACAAGGGGTGCAAGCCCCCTCCATAAGAAACACTACCAGACCATAACATCACCACCTCCGAATGTTACTGTTGGCACTACATAAGCTGGCATATGACGTTCACCGGGCATTCGTCATACCCACAACCTGCCATCGGATCGTCACATTGTGTACCGTGATTCGTCATTCCACACAACGATTTTCCACTGTTCAATCATCGAATGTTTACGCTCCTTACACAAAGCGAGGCGACGTTTGCCGGCCGGGTGGCCGAGTGGTTCTAGGCGCTACAGTGTGGAACCGCGCGACCGCTACGGTCGCAGGTTCGAATCCTGCCTTGGACATGGATGTGTGTGATGTCCTTAGGTTAGTTAGGTTTAAGTAGTTCTAAATTCTAGGGGACTGATGACGTCAGAATTTAAATCTCATTGTGCTCAGAGCTATTTGAACCATTTTCGAGGCGACGTTTGTCATTTACTGGCATGATGTGTAGCTTATGAGCAGCCGCTCGACCATGAAAACCAATTCTCACCTTCCGCCTAACTTTCATAATACTTGCTGTGTATCCTGATGCAGTTTGGAATTCCTGTGTGATAGTCTGGATACATGTCTGCCTATTACACATTACCACCTTCTTCAACTGTCGGCGGTCTCTGTAAGTCAACAGACGATGTTGGCCTGTACGCTTTTGTGCTGTACGTGTCCCTTCACGTTTCCACTTCAGTATCATATCGGAAACAGTGGACCTAGGGATGTTCAGGAGTGTGGAAATCTCGCGTGCAGATGTATGATGACCATGTTCGAAGTCCATGAGTACCGCGGAGCGCCTCATTCTGGTCTCTCACTATGTCTAATGACTACTGAGGTAGCTGATATGGATTACGTGGCAACAGGTGGCAGCACTATGTACTTAATACGAAAACGTATGGTTTTGGGGGTGTACGGATACTTTTGATCACGTAGTGTATGAATCGGCGCGTCGGTGTACTTCCGCATAATCACATGCAGCGGGAGTACGGTAGAAGAGGTTGAGAATTGTTAAATATTTGTAAACTGATTACTGCATCATTTTGACCTCATTTTGTTCTACTACATCTTCAATTTGTTAGTGTTAAACGTGCAAGAAGCGCAAGATCTATCTTGTATGGACAATATTGGATTATAAAAAAATGTTGGTAACATTTTAGGAGAACATATAAAATTAGTGATAACAATATAGATCCCAATGGTTATTTTATCTGAAATGACCGGTTTCGGCCTAATCTTAGCCCATCTTCAGAATAGCACTGTGAAGGATATAAATCGTGCTAGTGACATAAAGAAGTCAGCGATTCAAAAAGAAAGTAATTTGTACTTGTTAAAATCGAAGAGTCGTTACCCATCAGTTAAAGTTGACGATGTCCAGAGCAGTCAGCAGACTTCAGTCGGTGAAGCTGCTTGGCAGACCATCTGTCCTGATTGTCGGGCAGTACGGCGGGCGAGAGTCAGGTTGATAGCACACCGCTGTCCAGGATGTTTCTAGACACGTATTCGCTAGTCACGGACTCAGTTCAAAGCGGGACTCATCACTGAAGACAGTTCTACTCCAGTTAATGACATTTTATGCTGAAAGTTCCCGACAGCACTGCAAACTTACTTGTTGGCGTACAGAGGTCAATGGTGGTCGACGCAAAAGCCTCAATGAGCTCAGTCCCGTTCCTGTTAGCAGCCTGCAGCATCAGTTGCACGTCGTATCGATGATAATAATGAATTCGGGGCTCTGAGTGCCTCTCTGACGATTGCTCGGTCATCACGTTCCGTCGTCTCTCTAAGTCGACTCCGTAATTCTCGGCACTGTGTTCGGCCAAGGGTAGTAGTTTGTTTTGTAACTGTCCATCATCATGATATTAACACTGACTTAGGTATCTGTGCTTGATTTTATGTTATTATTTGATCTATGTAAGCCATACAAAAGTGGTTCAAATGGCTCTGAGCACTATGGCACTTAACACCGGAGGTCATGAGTCCCCTAGACTTTGAACTACTTAAACCTAACTAACCTAAGGACATCACACACATCCATGCCCGAGGCACGATTTGAACCTGCGACCGTAGCAGCAGCGCGGTTCCGGACTGAAACGCCTAGAACCGCTCGGAAACTACGGCCGGCTGTAAGCCATACGCTAAATATAAATAACTGGACTTGCCTACAGACATACAGCACCGCCAGGTTCAGAACATAATAATTGGATCACAGTGCCACAGTAGAATAATTTCCACGGTAGAGCACGCTTGTTTTTGGTCCCATGTGACTAGCATCAAAGCCAATCCATGAATCTTTCGCAACTGCACGTTACGTACGTGGGGTGACTACCAGGGCTGTAGCTGGTCGCTGAGCTGCGACACGGCGTGGAAACCGCGCGATGCAGCGCCGCTGAGAGACCCAGCGTACACATGGAAGCTGCTTGGACAAATGTGAAAGTGCAGTTGCGGCCAAAGACCGTCATCTGACGGTTCCAAAGTAATACATAGCGGAAGTATGTTACTGCTTCCTCTAGACGCATGATTTATTTTCAGTAAAAATGAATTCTGCTTTTTAATTTTTTAACGCTGTTACTATGATGATACTTGCTTAATTTAAAGATTAATAGTCATACCGATGTTTTATAGTGGTATAAACTGTATATATCTGCATGTAACTGTAAAATGATAATTTGGCTAAACACTTATGACTTTGCTTTAAATATTTTTTACACCAGGAAATATTTTTATGAAATTTGGTCCACCCATTCCTGACAATATCGTCGAATGGTGGCATCGCTCCTATTGAAGTGTCGAGCGATTCGCCGATTTTATGGTATGTTTTAGATATTACTCGGTGACTTTTTTAAGAGATTAGAATAATAATAATAAATAACGTAAACTCTGTACATTGGAGAAACTCTTACCACTGCTGGCCGCAATTTACATCTGCACTACTGGCCATTAAAATTGCTACACCACGAAGATGACGTGCTATAGAAGTGAAATTTAACCGACAGGAAGAAGATGCTGTGATATGCAAATGATTAGCTTTTCAGAGCATTCACACAAGGTTGGCGCCGGTGGCGACATCTACAACGTCCTGACATGAGGAGAGTTTCCAACCGATTTCTCATACACAAATAGCAGTTGACCGGCGTTGCCTGGTGGAACGTTGTTGTGATGCCTCGTGAAGGAGGAGAAATGCGTACCAGCTGGATCCCAAAGGCCTCGTATCACTAGCAGTCGAGATGACAGGCATCTTATCCGCATAGCTGTAACGGATCGTGCAGCCACGTCTCGATCCCTGAGTCAACAGATGGGGACGTTTGCAAGATAACAACCATCTGCACGAACAGTTCGACGACGTTTACAGCTATGGACTATCAGCTCGGAGACCATGGCTGCGGTTACCCTTGACGCTCCATCACAGACAGGAGCGCCTGCGATGGTGTACTCAACGACGAACCTGGGTACACGGATGGCAAAACGTCATTTTTTCGGATGAATCCAGGTTCTGTTTATAGCATCATGATGGTCGAATCCGTTTTTGGCGACATCGCGGTGAACGCACATTGGAAGCGTCTATTCGTCATCGCCATACTGCCGTATCATCCGGCGTGATGGTATGGGGTGCCATTGGTTACACGTCTCGGTCACCTCTTGTTCGCATTGACGGCACTTTGAACAGTGGACGCTACATTTCAGATGTGTTACGACCCGTGGCTCTACCTTCATTCGATCCCTGCGAAACCCTACATTTCAGCAGGATAATGCACTAGCGCATGTTGCAGGTCCTGTACGGGCCTTTCTGGATACAGAAAATGTTCGACTGCTGCCATCGTCAGCACATTTTCCAGATCTCTCACCAATTGAATACGTCTGGTCAATGGTCGCCGAGCAACTGGCTCGTCACAATACGCCAGTCACTACTCTTGATGAACTGTGGTATCGTGTTGAAGCTGCACGGGCATTTGTACCTGTACACGCCATCCAAGCTCTGTTTGACTCAATGCCCAGGCGTATCAAGGCCGTTATTACGGCCAGAGGTGGTTGTTCTGGGTACTGATTTCTCAGGATCTATGCACCCAAATTGCGTGAAAATGTAATCACATGTCAGTTCTAGTATAATACACTCCTGGAAATTGAAATAAGAACACCGTGAATTCATTGTCCCAGGAAGGGGAAGCTTTATTGACACATTCCTGGGGTCAGATACATCACATGATCACACTGATAGAACCACAGGCACATAGACACAGGCAACAGAGCATGCACAATGTCGGCACTAGTACAGTGTATATCCACTTTTCGCAGCAATGCAGGCTGCTATTCTCCCATGGAGACGATCGTAGAGATGCTGGATTTAGTCCTGTGGAACGGCTTGCCATGCCATTTCCACCTGGCGCCTCAGTTGGACCAGCGTTCGTGCTGGACGTGCAGACCGCGTGAGACGACGCTTCATCCAGTCCCAAACATGCTCAATGGGGGACAGATCCGGAGATCTTGCTGGCCAGGGTAGTTGACTTACACCTTCTAGAGCACGTTGGGTGGCACGGGATACATGCGGACGTGCATTGTCCTGTTGGAACAGCAAGTTCCCTTGCCGGTCTAGGAATGGTAGAACGATGGGTTCGATGACGGTTTGGATGTACCGTGCACTATTCAGTGTCCCCTCGACGATCACCAGTGGTGTACGGCCAGTGTAGGAGATCGCTCCCCACACCATGATGCCGGGTGTTGGCCCTGTGTGCCTCGGTCGTATGCAGTCCTGATTGTGGCGCTCACCTGCACGGCGCCAAACACGCATACGACCATCATTGGCACCAAGGCAGAAGCGACTCTCATCGCTGAAGACGACACGTCTCCATTCGTCCCTCCATTCACGCCTGTCGCGACGCCACTGGAGGCGGGCTGCACGATGTTGGGGCGTGAGCGGAAGACGGCCTAACGGTGTGCGGGACCGTAGCCCAGCTTCATGGAGACGGTTGCGAATGGTCCTCGCCGATACCCCAGGAGCAACAGTGTCCCTAATTTGCTGGGAAGTGGCGGTGCGGTCCCCTACGGCACTGCGTAGGATCCTACGGTCTTGGCGTGCATCCGTGCGTCGCTGCGGTCCGGTCCCAGGTCGACGGGCACGTGCACCTTCCGCCGACCACTGGCGACAACATCGATGTACTGTGGAGACCTCACGCCCCACGTGTTGAGCAATTCGGCGGTACGTCCACCCGGCCTCCCGCATGCCCACTATACGCCCTCGCTCAAAGTCCGTCAACTGCACATACGGTTCACGTCCACGCTGTCGCGGCATGCTACCAGTGTTAAAGACTGCGATGGAGCTCCGTATGCCACGGCAAACTGGCTGACACTGACGGCGGCGGTGCACAAATGCTGCGCAGCTAGCGCCATTCGATGGCCAACACCGCGGTTCCTGGTGTGTCCGCTGTGCCGTGCGTGTGATCATTGCTTGTACAGCCCTCTCGCAGTGTCCGGAGCAAGTATGGTGGGTCTGACACACCGGTGTCAATGTGTTCTTTTTTCCATTTCCAGGAGTGTATATTTGTCAGTGAATATCCATTTATCATCTTCATTTCTTCTTGGTGTAGCAATTTTAATGGCCAGTAGTGTATTTAGAGCTCAAAACTGTCCCTTTCTTTTGGTGTTTGACACAGCTACTTGGGAAGCTTGTGTAACGACAGCGCACCGTGGGTGAGAGGCTACCTACACATTTTAAGGTTCTTTATATACCATCTGTTTGCTCTCATCAAGGACATACTTCAGTAAATTTCTCTTGCACTGCCTTTCCAACCATGTAATCGTATTTCTTTTATGATAGGATGGCCTGAGGATGGTACCGTCTACTAAAACCGGTAGCCAGTAGGCAAAATAAATTTTCTCCAACTGTAGACAGGATCATATACTTTTTCTTTTTGTACTCTAATACGTACCAGTTACTTTATAGGTTTATACAACGTACAGAACATAGATAGTGTGACATGGAAAGATATTAATGCCTTGTATAACTCTCGAGTATCCGTCTAGATCACGAAAGGCAAAAAGAAGCAATGTTGAACAAAGTAGCAGATGAATTATTCAATGATACAGTAACTATTAGATGTTAGCCCTTTTTAAGCATATTCCTAAATGCATATAATGCTTTATATTTTTTATTTCTGTAGACATTGCGCTGACAATTATTTTAGATTTACAAGGCATACTTTGCTGATTATGGCCTTGTTACTATGAACTTCTCCACAAAAATTAGTCCTACTTCTAGTATAAAATCTTCTTGGTCTACAGACCGCGTCAAATCTGACTTAAAACTGAAGCTTCCGGAGATAATCACCGGTTCTTTCGTCAGGAGATGACTGTCTTTAAGGAGCCAAGTCTGCCTTCTTCCTGTAAGCGATGTCACGCAAGCAATGACGGACTTGAACACCACGAAGTGTACACCGAGAACGTCCAGTGGGAAAAAACTTTGACGCCATTCCTACTTTTAGTTTCGCTGTTGTGAACTTGGGTATCTAAAATTCTAAATAACGCATAGTAGAGTAGTATAAAGCGTATGAAAACGTGTTTCCCAGATATAGTCCTAATTAAGGTCTGATCAGTAATGTCGATTGACGAACACAACCAATTCATTCTCGTTATACGAGGGTCACTCCAAAAGAAATGCACACTATTTTTTTAAAATCCATTTTTTGTTCTCCATGTTTTAAAGCTTTACAGTGTGTAGATACATCCTTTAGGAACAATAGTTTCATTTCTCCACATACTTTCCATCCCTCTCAACTGCCTTACGCTATCTTGGAACCAACGCCTGTATACCCGCACGGTAAAATTCTCGACCAACCTGTTGGAGCCACTGTTTGGCAGCGTGCACATGGGAGTCATCATCTTCAAACCTTGTTCCACGAAAAGAGTCTTTCAGTTTCTCAAAGAGGTGATAGCCACATGGAGCCAGGTCAGGACTGTAAGGCGGGTGTTTCAGTGTTGTCCATCCGAGTTTTGTGACCGCTTCCATGGCATTTTGACTGACATGTGGCCGTGCATTGTCGTGCAACAGCAAAACATCGTGCTTTTGCCGATGTGGTCGAACAGGACTGTGTCGAGCTTGTAGTTTCTTCACTGTCGTCACATACGCATCATAATTTATGGTGGTTCCACTTGTCATGATGTTCACAAGCAAGAGTCCTTCGGAATCCAAAAACACCGTAGCCATAACTTTTCCAGCAGAAAGTGTGGTTTTGGATTGATTTTCCTGGGTGAATTTGCATGATGCCACTCCATTGATTGCCTCCTCGTCGCTGGTGAAAAATGATGGAGCCATTTTTCATCACCAGTCACAATTTTTACAAGAAATTCATCTCCACCATTCTCGTACTGTTCCAAAAGATCGCTGCATACCGTTTTTCTTATTTCTTTGTGAGCCACTGTCATCATTCTTGGAACCCACCTGGCACAAACCTTTTTTAACGCCAACACTTTCAGTATTCTGCAAACACTCCCTTCCCCTATCCCAACGTAGCGTGACAATTCGTTCACTGTGATGCGTCTGTCAGCAGTCATCAATTCGTTAACTCTCTGCACATTATCTGGAGTGTGTGCTGTACGAGGCCTGCCGCTGCGAGGACAACCCTCAATATTGCCGTGCCCGTTTTCATCACGTAACCTGCTTGCCCACCGACTAACTGTACTGCGATCGACAGCAGCATCTCCATACATCTTTTTCAACCTCTTGTGGATGTTTCCCACTGTTTTCACAGCACACGAATTCTATGACAGCACGTTACTTCTGACGAACGTCAAGTGTAGCAGCCATCTTGAAGACATGCTGTGACGGCGCCACTCACGGTAACAGGTTGAACTAAGTTTGAAAACAAGCGGGAAGAATGTATCTATACACTGTAAAACTTTCACAGATCCAGAATGAAAACTGTATTTTTAGAGAAATAGTGTGCATTTCTTTTGGCTTGACCCTCGTATTTTCAATCCTCGACAGCAGTGAGGGTAAATGAATTCTGTTGCACAGCTTTGATGACATGAATAAAAAATCCAACTACGTATTAACTGTGTTGTACTGTCTGGAGGGCAACAAGCAGGGAACTTTCAGTGTGATCTCAGTTTCTGCTGTTAACGAAATTATGCTTACGAGTGAAACATATGCCAGTTGCACTGGAGAGGTGATTACCGGGTAATTTTTTGGCACGTCGGCCAGAGTCAGCGGAGGGTGGAAACGGGTCCGCGGACTCCGCCGATGTCGGCGCCGCCACACTCTGGTATCGACAGCCACCATTCATCGGCAGGTGATTTATGGCCTCCTAATCTGTACTCGGCGCGGAGGAAATGGCTTTTACGACCGAAATTACCGCCGGATTTATTATCGACGCTGTTGACGCCAACATATTAAGGAGTTACGACCGCGCCAGATAGCAGCCGAGTGCTTTCGCCGGCTGGCTATCAACGGATGGCTGCCACCCGCAGTACATACGGAGCGGTCTAAGCGTAAACATAAGTTCTGAGTTCAGTTGTTTGATAACATTTGTACACACATTCCCTTCCTGTTGCTGTTGATAATACGATCTCGACGGAGTAATATGATTCACTTTGACATCGTCATTTTAAAACACCCCTACGTCTCCAACCGTGATACTCGCCTGAATCGACGAGGAGTAGGGTCCGCAAGTTTCACTTGATGAAGCCTCTCTTTGATGACTTAATTCCAAAGAGCTGACAAATTTTGGTTCGAGTCCTGCCTCGGGCATGGATGTGTGTGATGTCCTTAGGTTAGTTAGGTTTAAGTAGTTCTAACAAGGGAACCTCCCCATCGCACCCCCCTCAGATTTAGTTATAATTTGGCACAGTGGATAGGTCTTGAAAAACTGAACACAGATCAATCGAGAAAACAGGAAGAAGTTGTGTGGAACTATGAAAAAATAAGCAAAATATACAAACTGAGTAGTCCATGGGCAACATAGGCAATATCAAGGAGGAAGTGAGCTTAAGCGGGCCGTGGTCTCGTGATTAACGTGAGCAGCTGCGGAGCGAAAGGTCGTTGGTTCAAGCCTTCCCTCGAGCGAAAAGTTTACTTACTTTATTTTTGCAAAGTTATGATCTGTCCATTCGTTCATTGGCGTCTCTGTTCACTGTAATAAGTTTAGTGTCTGTGTGTTGCGACCGCACCGCAAAACCGTGTGATTAGTAGACGAAAGGACGTGCCTCTCCCATGGGAACCTAAAACATTTGATCGCAAGGTCATAGGTCAACCGATTCCTCCACAGGAAAACACGTCTGATATATTCTATACGACACTGGTGACGGCATGTGCGTCACATGACAGGAATATGTTGTCGGCCCACCTAACTTGCACACTTGGCGAATGGGTAAAAAGATTCTTCTACCTTGCCCGATTTAGGTTTTCTTGTGGATGTGATAATCACTTCCAAAAAAGTGATGAAAACATAAGAGTGTGTCACATAAACTGCAACAAATGAATGCAACAGTTTCACAGTTTTCTCTGTGCTCTGTCAAAACATGTTTTTAACGTTTTCAAATTTTTCCGTGTGTAGACCGTCAAATCCTGCATATTTCCAAGCAAATCTGAACATGTCCTGGAATTTTGGAGAGCGATGTTGATTATGTGTGAGTGCCTGAACTCTGATAATTGTCTGAAAATAAAAAATTAAGATTTTCACTTGAGGGAAGACTTGAACCAAGGACCTCTCGTTACGCAGCTGCTCACGCTAACCACGGGACCACCACGCTCCTAGGCTTATAATTTCCTTGATGTTGCCTATATTGCCCATGGACTACTCAGTTTGTATATTTTGCTTATCTTTTCATAGTTCCACACAACTTCTTCCTGTTTTCTCGATTGATCTGTGTTCAGTTTTTCAAGTCCTATCCACTGTGCCAACTTACAACTAAATCTGAGGAGGGTGCGATGGGGAGGTTCCCTTGTAAGTTCTAGTGGACTGATGACCTCCGAAGTTAAGTCCCATGGTGCTCAGAGCCATTTTTGAACAAATTTTGGAGGTGTCAACTGCTGCGTTTCACCTGCTGTCGCACATAGTCCCAGATATTTTCTACGAGAGAAGGATCGGGTGATTGTTTTATTGGGGTACCAAAGCTGTGCACAAAATTCACTTACATTTACAGTCATCGAAGGCTGAAAATGTAATAAGTGAAGCGAGAACAGTGGCCCGGTGGATGTAGCTGGTACTGAGTTGAGAGGGGAACACAGAGGTTCACCAAAATATTTATCATTTAATTGAAAATCAACATTGTTCCGTATCAGGAACACACGAACCCACATAGCTAAATTTATAATAAACAAGTAAATTAAATAACTAAGATGATCATTTCCTTACAGGCGTTTCTTCCTGGATTCATTCCACATCAGGTTTACAATAAGCTTTAGTTGTCTGATCACAACAGAGCCGCAGTGCAACAAGACAATATACAACCTAAAACCAAACAACAGGCATTAGACGGCCAAAACAGAACTCAGTTATGATTATGTGCTGTTACCCGCAGCTGTGCTCGCATATCAGTAAAATGAAATGTGATTATGGCTTTCTCGCCCAGGAGACACTATTCGGCCGCATGCTGCAAGTAAGTCTTTTTATTTGGGTCGAATTCGGCGACTTGCGCATCGTTGATGATAAAATGGGGATAACATGGAAAATTTTGGAAATTTATGGTAAGGCCTTATGGGACCAAACTGCTGTGGTCATCGTTCCCGAAGCTTCCTCACTACTTAATCTAACTTACGCTATGGACAACACACACACCCATGCCCGGTGGAGGACTCGAACCTCCGACGGGGCGAGCCGCTCGGACCGTGGCAAGGCGCCCAAGACCGCACGGTGTGATACACACACACACACACACACACACACACACACACACACAGTCCCGAGCGGAGATAATCCGACCAGGCTGGAAGTCGAACACAGGACCCCGTGATCAAAGGTTAGCAAAGCTAACCAAAAGATCACGAATTGTTGACCCGTATCAGTAGTTTTGTTACGACGAGTGATGGTGACGGTGCTAAAGTAAAATATGGACTTCCTAAAATTATTAAATACCGTTAAACTGACGAAAAAATAAATAATTTGAATTTCGCTGGAGTGCAAATTCTATAACACTTGTATGTGCAGTAACGTCAGATGCCCTCACGTTTCTAAGTATTATGCGCGGCTGCGGTTGCATATCATAATCAAATGCGGCCTCACTAAAAGCCTCCCACGTTCTACATTTACAGATACGACTTATCTCTGTGGTAGAGCGTTTAAAGGATGTAGTTGTGTTCTAGCGTCTCAGAAGCTATAATAGACGCGTGACGCTCAGTGGCTAAAAAGCTACGGGCTTGTGTCTGAAATTAGAAATAGAAGTAGGACAAGTGTATAAGTGTTGTATTCGTTACGTTGAATCATATTCGTAAATATCACAAAGTTCAAAGGTCATAGAGTAAATAGCTTCTTCAAATATTAATTACTGTTATTCCCTATTTCACGTTATATTCTTCGAATTAATAAATATATTGTACTAAACATTTTATAAGTTGGCCGATGTTCTTCCCCAGCGTTCAAGCTATCTCCAAACAGAATTTCATTAAAATCGGTTCAACTGTTTAGTCGTGAAAGCGTATCAGGTATAGTTACTTTCACATTGATAATATTAGTATGGATTTACCACGTAATAGAAAGAATTTGCTGAATTCATAATAAAAAGCCCATTGAATAACGACAATATTCCTTCACCTCAGGCGTTTACACTCGAAGACGTGTAGCGTTGCCGACCGGAGTGGCCGAGCGGTTCTTGGCGCTACAGTCTGGAACCGCGCGACCGCTGCAGTCGCAGGTTCGAATCCTGCCTCGGGCATGGATGTGTGTGATGTCCTTAGGTTACTTAGGTTTAAGTAGTCCTAAGTTCTAGGGGACTGATAGAAGGTAAGTCCCATAGTGCTCAGAGCCATTTGAACCATTTTTGAACGTGTAGCGTTAGAGAGCAACATAAATTCGCTTGTCCGTTTACAATATATCCACATCGACAAGGCTACAACACACAATCCAAATCAATCAGCTGCCTTTAATCTTTCAAGTCAGTACTTAGGTAGGTACCACGTGTTCACCACACCACAAGTGACATTGTCCATTGAGCAACTACCGTAACTCCTTGGCCACAGGCGATTACCCTCGAATATATCTAACGACAGACTGCAGTCTGAGTGCTATCTCTCTCTATGATTACAACACGCCGCAGATCTCAGAAGAAATAAATGGACTGCCATTAATAGGCCAAATCACCACTTACGCACATGCCACGTGTTTACCACACAACAAATGACACTTTCAAATTTTACTGAGTTCATAATAAGCCAGCCCACTGAATAACGATCGTAATCCCTTAGCCCCAGGTGGCTAGGCTCGAATACATCTAACATGTGACTGCAACGTTGGTCCTCTGCTTACTTACAATATGCCCACAGATCAGCCGAACTGTCATACACAGATCAGGAAGACAATTAACAGGCACTATTCCTCTCAAACCCAATTGAGGCATTTAACATGTTTTTAGCAGGCAACAGAAATCACCCTCCAAATCACACAATCTCGCAAATAGTGCTGAATTCAGAGCAAACAAAAACAAAATTTCAATGTATGAAAATACGGGGTGTTCGAAATTCCCGTTACAAATTTCTAGGATTTACAGAGTGGAGTGAGTACTTAATATTTTGAATAGGATTCATGTTCGAAAACGTACCCTTCCCATCGCCCGGAGGTTTCAATTCAGATATGTAACGCGTCCACGTCTGCTTTTGTGAGGTGGACAGATCGAGGTAGCCCAACCGCGTGACCGCCGCGATCGCGGGATTTAACTCATATGAACTACTTATTGTAGTGTCGTAAGCGAAGTTTAATTTAGGAGACTCCTATAGAAACAGATGAAGATCTACTAGCACGAGTTCTGGCCGCTGCACTAGAAACTGGAAAGACACCAGGAGGAATGGGGAGTGTGTACCATAACATGCTTTATAGGTGCAATGTCTGAAACAATGTTGGTGGTCGACACATCGAGCCGCTGTTGTAATGCGTCAGTACTGTTCTGTACGTACGCTATGCTGCATTTTTTGTTTGTTTTGGAATAATGTAAACACGTAATATTTAAGTATTAATACAAACAAATGCGCTAAAGTGATAAATGGATGTTTCGTTACGTTTCCGTTCGAATTGTTAGCTAATAATTGTACTGCGTCAGCCTAATTAAATTCGTCAAGCAGAAGTGGACGAGATAAACATCTGGATTGAAGCCGTCGTAAAACGGAAACAGTACGGTTCCGAAAATCGGTTTCAGGATATTATGTACTTACTCCCCTCAATAGGTCCTAGAACTTTGTAAGGGGAATTTCCAGAAACCCTTTACACAAAGACTTCCTTAAGTGGACCCCACGCCAAGACTGGTCCGAGCAAGAATTAAACCTAAACATAACACGTACTCCAACCAAACTGTGAAGCTTATCGTCGGACCGCTCACATACAACTATTATTTTGAGCGTATACTGACTGCACGGTCCATTAACTTCACTCCTCGTCCTAGTCAGAACTAAGGCTTATAATTCTGTAAACCCTCGTCACAGCATTTGACAAGCTTCCAGTTCTAGTGCAAGTTGCGTAGGAGAAATTTTGTAGAGTTTGGTAGGTAGGAGATGAGATACTGGAGGAAGTAAAGCTGTGAAGACGGCTCGAGAGTTGTGCGTGGGCAGCGCAGTCGGTAGAGCGCTGCCTGCAAAAGGCAAAGGTTCTGGGTTCGAGTCTTAGTCCGAGACACACTTTTAATCTGTCGGGAACCATTGCCTTTCTCATCAGTCAGACCGCAGGAAACCATGTATTCTTTCATAGGCATCTAGATACTAAAATGTCCTACCTACACTACTCTTATACTGCTTAAGCCAATTACAGATCTCTAAATAAACTGGCGTTCCTTTTCCCGGTGTTCATCAAATAAAAAAGAAAGGGGCAAAACATTTCTTGCGGCCGGTGGACTACACTCGGTGCCATGTATGTTCCATACGAAAGTGGTCGTTCTCGCAGCGGCTTAGGAATGGCCCTGAGCACTATGGGACTTAACGTCTGAGGTCATCTGTCCCCTAGGCTTACAACTACTTAAACCTAATTAACCTAAGGACATCACACACATCCATTCCCGAGGCAGGATTCGAACCTGCGACCGTAGCAGCAGCGCGGATCCGGACTGAAGCGCCTAGAACCGCTCGGCCGCTGAGGCCGGCAGCGGCGTAGAGAAATACAGTTAACCGTTTACCGCAGTCAAAAATTAATACAAATTCTCTGATCAATTCTAAAAATAAATTAATAATCGCCACTCGTAAGCAACGCATGTTACCGTCTTGACACCTGACGGCAGATTAAACATCCAGTATTGTTACCAGTGTATAGACACCGTTTCAGACATATTCGCCAACACAAGAACGAAAAGCCGCGCGAATCAGGCTGACGTAAGACGACCTTTGAAAAGTTCCCTATGTGTGGTTCTTGCTTAACATATCTCGTAAGTATTGAGACAGCTCAACTCACGGCGCCCAGATTACCCAAACTCTATTCAAAAATGGTTCAAATGGGTCTGAGCACTATGCGACTTAACTTCTGAGGTCATCAGTCGCCTAGAACTTAGAACTAATTAAACCTAACTAACCTAAGGACATGACTACACTTGCAAAATTATGTAACTGTACGACACACATTTCAGGGGATATGAAATCATAAACATTGAGATGCATGAAGCAATAGCTTTACTTAAAATCATACTTGTCCAATATTTGTCAGAAAGGTCTTACGTAAATATACAACGGAGCTACAATTTTCTTAGTTTACCGGTTTTGGTTCCTGACTTCTGATTAATCTATGTGTGAATAAATCGAAACAAACAACATCAACATAATTAATGTTTTGGCTCTTCAACGGTAAAGGTTTTACCTGCTTAACATCAAATATTTAACACATTAAACTCATTTTTTAAAGTAATCAGACGTTTGAAGCTCTTTTATACATGGAAGTTCGATTCTTCAAAGGATCGTGCATTGGGGGCGGTTGCTGGTCAGTTCATATTTGTCTTTCTCACAGAAGTTTTCCTTTCTATATTATCTGTACTACCTAGAAATATTATTGTACGTAAAAGAAACAGGTTATAGTGGACGTACTGCCTCACAAAGGAGTGTACAGATGGTCGTCTAGAATATTCGCTTATACCGACACGTTTCACTGAATAACGTCCAAGAAGATTCCATACTATTTTGCTAACCTTTCTTTGTGGGTCCTCTAACCTCCCCCACTTTCTATTATTACGTTAATTCAAGTTTTAACAGAATCTACAACTGTTTCAAGATTCTGCTGCGATGGTGTGTAATATATATTTTAACACGTGAAGGATGGTAGAACATATAGGTTTTGTAATTTAGAAGATTGACCATTTTTTCAACTTAGTTTATCTGAAATCGTCGCATTCCTAACCGTCATTATTGTCTAATTGGTAATTCCACAGTGATAAAGAGTTGTACAGGTCATATTTCTTGTACATACATTTTATTTATATGAAATGTTTCAGACACGAGATTTGAAGTAGTTTACATGTTTTTGTTCATCAGACTGGTGATATTTCACAGATTTCTGCTTTATACAAATAAACAAAAAGTCTTTGGAGAAACACATGATTGTACTATATTAATCTGTTAACATAGTACAAGTTTAAAATACAGCCCAGTGCTACGACGCCTTTGTCCAGAAGAGACTGAAACAAATCTTCTCTCCACCATCGCCAAAAACTCATATTTAACGGGAGTTCAGAAACGGCACTATCATTTCAGTCAGTACTTGATACTTTAATTATTTTGTAACGGTAATACTCGTTTTTATTAGTTTTTCCTGCGATATTTATTATTTCTTCAACTACATTACACAATTTTCATACACTCCTGGAAATGGAAAAAAGAACACATTGACACCGGTGTGTCAGACCCACCATACTTGCTCCGGACACTGCGAGAGGGCTGTACAAGCAATGATCACACGCACGGCACAGCGGACACACCAGGAACCGCGCTGTTGGCCGTCGAATGGCGCTAGCTGCGCAGCATTTGTGCACCGCCGCCGTCAGTGTCAGCCAGTTTGCCGTGGCATACGGAGCTCCATCGCAGTCTTTAACACTGGTAGCATGCCGCGACAGCGTGGACGTGAACCGTATGTGCAGTTGACGGACTTTGAGCGAGGGCGTATAGTGGGCATGCGGGAGGCCGGGTGGACGTACCGCCGAATTGCTCAACACGTGGGGCGTGAGGTCTCCATAGTACATCGATGTTGTCGCCAGTGGTCGGCGGAAGGTGCACGTGCCCGTCGACCTGGGACCGGACCGCAGCGACGCACGGATGCACGCCAAGACCGTAGGATCCTACGCAGTGCCGTAGGGGACCGCACCGCCACTTCTCAGCAAATTAGAGACACTGTTGCTCCTGGGGTATCGGCTAGGACCATTCGCAACCGTCTCCATGAAGCTGGGCTGCGGTCCCGCACACCGTTAGGCCGTCTTCCGCTCACGCCCCAACATCGTGCAGCCCGCCTCCAGTGGTGTCGCGACAGGCGTGAATGGAGGGACGAATGGAGACGTGTCGTCTTCAGCGATGAGAGTCGCTTCTGCCTTGGTGCCAATGATGGTCGTATGCGTGTTTGGCGCCGTGCAGGTGAGCGCCACAATCAGGACTGCATACGACCGAGGCACACAGGGCCAACACCCGGCATCATGGTGTGGGGAGCGATCTCCTACACTGGCCGTACACCACTGGTGATCGTCGAGGGGACACTGAATAGTGCACGGTACTTCCAAACCGTCATCGAACCCATCGTTCTACCATTCCTAGACCGGCAAGGGAACTTGCTGTTCCAACAGGACAATGCACGTCCACATGTATCCCGTGCCACCCAACGTGCTCTAGAAGTGTAAGTCAACTACCCTGGCCAGCAAGATCTCCGGATCTGTCCCCCATTGAGCATGTTTGGGACTGGATGAAGCGTCGTCTCACGCGGTCTGCACGTCCAGCACGAACGCTGGTCCAACTGAGGCGCCAGGTGGAAATGGCATGGCAAGCCGTTCCACAGGACTACATCCAGCATCTCTACGATCGTCTCCATGGGAGAATAGCAGCCTGCATTGCTGCGAAAGGTGGATATACACTGTACTAGTGCCGACATTGTGCATGCTCTGTTGCCTGTGTCTATGTGCCTGTGGTTCTGTCAGTGTGATCATGTGATGTATCTGACCCCAGGAATGTGTCAATAAAGTTTCCCCTTCCTGGGACAATGAATTCACGGTGTTCTTATTTCAATTTCCAGGAGTGTATAATGCGTGAGTTATCTGACTTGGGTGGTATCAAAGTACTAGCGAGTAAATTTAAAAAAATATTAGGATTTTAATGATTTCGCATTGCAGGCAACTGACAGATGTCATTACTTCTAATGTCCATTAAATTTGTAGCAATGGCTTTATATTTTACAAATGTTTTCAGTGTCACATACTTAGAGATTTTAGTTCAAATAAAACATGACTTTAAATACAAGATACTGATTGATTTTGGTCAGGAAAAAGACAATCATTATGGTGACATTATTCTCTAGTTTTTCAATGGACAACATATGAAAAAATTTACCAAAACCACCAGTATTTTGTGATGTAGTTGATTGGTTGGTTTGGGGAAGGAGACCAGACAGCGAGGTCATCGGTCTCATCGGATTAGGGAAGGACGGGGAAGGAAGTCGGCCGTGCCCTTTGAAAGGAATCATCCCGGCATTTGCCTGGAGCGATTTAGGGAAATCACGGAAAACCTAAATCAGGATGGCCGGACACGGGATTGAACCGTCGTCCTCTCGAATGCGAGTCCAGTGTCTAACCACTGCGCCACCTCGCTCGGTTTTGTGATGTAGTGTCAGGGTACATAGAAAATATATGCATATAAAAATTCATTACAAGCTTCTTTATGACATAGGGATGTAATGAACAATCCGTAGAAACGCCATTACCTGTAGGAGAAACAACCAATGGCTACAGAGACAGGCACTGGGGACGGGGGGAACGGGGAAAATGAGACAGGAAAAGGATTTAAGTGAGAGAGAAAGGAAGGGTTTGTGTGTGGAGGGGAGAGTGGTAGAGAGGGTGAGTAAGTGGTGGTCTGAAGCACCTGCCTCCTCCCTGAGGGAAACGCCAGTCCTGGGGGAAGCCGGACAGACGGCTAAAAGGATTGTCGCTTCCGCGGAAGAGGCACGCCGCGCAGGGAGTGAGCAATCCGTTCCTCGTGTCCTTAAGATGTTATTACTCCGCCAGAAAATTGTGGCTGGCCAACCCTCCAGCTTACGGTCCGGAATGCCTGTGTGTCTCCGTAGCCACATTCCGGAACAAAGGATACTAACTGAGGGAAGGCTCCTTCCCCTTTGACAGTCGCAGAGTGGTCACCACAACAAGCCCGCAGGTAGACAAATCACGAAAACGATTGTTAATCCCATTTCAGCTTATGGCAAGATTTGTGACGTGCCAACCCATTACTTAGTAACCTAAGTAAGGTTGCTCGTTTTCAGTTGCCTTTAATACAAACCCTCCAATGCCGATAACTGTAAACACTTGGGTCGCCAGCCTCACTATAAAACGTTGTCCTGGTGATGTAAGATGCCTTCACTAACTGTGACTTATCCGCCCTTCTGACTGCTCATTTCCTGAGGACCAAGCATCCTTTCGAAGGACCGGCAAACTACTGGGATGTCAACGCCGAAAAATACACAACAGTAAATCGTATTAGTTGCCGACGAGGCTTCCGGGCTGTAACCGAATTAAATGAATAACCCTTCCAGTTCACTTACGTCTGCTACACAAAACTACACGGTGTTTATAAATGAATATCTGGGTTTTAACGCTTTTTAATATTTATTATATTAAACTTACAGTTATAAATGATATGTCAAATGAAAGAGCAGCTCAAACATTTTTACCAAGAGCCATATGAATGTTCAATGTGAGCACCATTTGTCACACGGCACACATCAAGTCTATAGCCGAGTTCTTCCCAAACGTTGATAAGTGTGTCCTCAGTTATTGTAGCAACAGCTGCTTCAATCCGGTTTCTTAATTCAGGGAGCTGTACTGGTCGCGGAGGCACGTACACACGATCCTTGATGAAGCCCCAAACGAAAAAATCGCATGGCCTTAGATCGGGTGAACGTGGAGGCCATGCAAAGCAAGCCCTGTCATAGGGCTCCTTGCGGCCTATCCAGCGCTTGGGAAGAACTCAGCTATGGATTTGATGTGTGCCGTGCGACAAATGGTGCTCAAATTGAACATTTATAAGGTTCTTGGTAAAACTGTTTGAGTTGCTCATTTGACATATCGTTCATAACTGTAAGTTTAATATAATAAATATTATAAAGCGTTAACACCCCAATATTCATTTATAAACACCCTGTATTACCGAACGTAATGAAATTCGGGGACACTTTAAAGAAAGGAAATACTATTACGAATACGTCAACATAAATTAAAAGTCAACCCCTTTTTAAAATTTAGATTTAGTATTACACTATCACATGGGCTGGATAAAAGTTATCGGAACACTGCTGTAACATGAAGGACACGCCTCAAATGCCAGGCGGGCTGTCTGTGGCTGATATCAGAAGGTCAATTGAAGTAGTGCAGTGTTTGTGTCAGCTGCAACGTGTTCTATCTGAAAGTGCGACAGGTCAATTCTGGCGCCCAAGAGACGGTCGCTGCAGCCTGCTACTGCAATTTCTTACACCATCACCTTCGTCCCGCGCTAAATAGAGAGCGACGATACCTTCTTGCACTGTATCCCATCATTCTTCATGTCAATGCACGGTGCCACATGGCCGAACCCGAGCAGGCGCTCCTGTGTACGTGGAGTGAGAGATACTGTAGGCCGGCTGCTGTGGTCGAGCGGCTCTAGGCGCTTCAGTCCATAACCACGTGGCTGCTACGGACGCAGGTTCGAATCCTACCTCGGGCATAGATGTGTGTGATGTCTTATTTAGATTTACATAGTTCTAAGTCTAGGGGACTGATGACCTCAGATGTAAAGTCCCATAGTGCTAGGAGCCATTTGAACCATTTAGATACTGTAACGTTCGCCAAACAGGAGGGACCTTTTTGTGGCATGCGCTACAACAGAAGAGAAAACATCATCTGTGGCACAGGGCGTTCCTTATCAGTCATCGGCAGAGATGGACGCGCTGACAGTATGCGACAGTGGGGAGTATACTGTCTGTGGGGAGTAAGGTGATCTAGTTGCAGGGCGATTATACTGAGGCCATACAAAACGGCGAACGTCTGTCTTATTTTCTCCTTTATTGAGTTTCGATTCCCCCTCCCCCGCCCAGAGGGGGGCGGGCTGGCAGTTGCTTAGTACGCCACTCTTCAGCCTACACAATAGTTAAAAACGTAATAATAAGATAATGAACAATAAAAACAGGCGATAAAAATGGTGATTTTTTGAAACTGCAAAATGGTGGAAAGTTGTGGAAGTTAAAATATAAAAACAAAACGTTGGTGATGCTAATTAAGGCACACAGTAAGGAGACAGGTACAATAGTAGACAGATAATTAAGAAACATGGTGACAGTCTGGTTTCTGTTCGCAAGAGATAAAAAAATCACACCTAGAAACAGTATGGTTTCTGTTTGCATCATGTAAAAAAGGGTAAAAAACGGGATGCTCAACAGACAGTTCAGGGGAACAAAGGGGGGAGGAGGGGAAAGAGAAAAGGGGGAGGAGCCGATGGATGGAGAGGACACATAAAAGGAGGGGGGGGGGGGCAGAGCAGACGTGAGAAGGAATGGGGAAGGTAGGACAGGGAAAAGCAAAAGGACTCAGGGGAGAGAATGGAGTCAGATGGTAGTTGGGGAAAACAGAATTGAAAGGGGGGGGGGAGGGAAGAGGGAGCCTGGGAGAAGGACAGAGGTAGGGAAGGGGAGGTGAAGAATTGTGTTGATAGGAGGGATAAATGGAAGGAGAGGGGGCATCATCTGGGAGGGCGAGTTAACGGAAGCCACCTTGGGAAAGGAGGTGAACGGTGTAGAGATGGAATGTAGGGGGGATGTGGCAGCAGGTGGAGGTTGGAGAGAAGAGGGGCAGCCATGGGATGAGGAGGATCAAGTCGGCAGGAGGTGTAGAGGACTTGGATATTTTCCAGGAAAAGGAGTAGATGGGGGAAAGGAACCGGGTCATAGAGGATCCGCATGGGGGACGGGAAGCGTGTACAGAAGACATGTTTATGTCGGAATGACTGGACAATCAATCAACACCAGGATCGAAGAACATAAGGGACATTGCAGGCTGAGGCAGGTGGAGAAAAAAAAATGGTTCAAATGGCTCTGAGCACTATTGGACTTAACATCTGTGGTCATCAGTCCCCTAGAACTTAGAACTACTTAAACCTAACTAACCTAAGGACATCACACACATCCATGCCCGAGGCATGATTTGAACCTGCGACTGAGCGCCTGAACCGCTAGACCACCGCGGCCGGCGCAGGTGGAGAAATCGGCAGTGGCAGAGCACGCACTGAATGAGACCGACCACATAATAAAATTCGCCGACACGGAAGTTCTGGCTGTAGAGAAGCATTATCACATCCACTTATTCAGAGAAGCTGTAGAAATACAAAAAACAGCCGAACAGCTTCAACAAGAAAGAGGAAGGCCTTAACATAAACGGATCTTGGCTTCCCGTAGTGCAGTGAACGACCGTGGCAGGTAGCAAAAGGAGATGACCGCGGAAAAGCCCTCGGACGTTGGCGCTCCAGGTACATATAGTCTGCGGCCGCGAGCTCGGCTCCAGTTCACCACCGGCAATGGAGGGTGAAGCTTTGTCAATGCCAGCCACTCGTGCTGGCGAAACGTCAGTTAAATCATTAGATTAACTTCGGCCGAAGAACCCGAGACAGAAGCCAATAGGCAATTTGCCTCGGCAAATTGTTGATATTGTGGGTTTATGAATATTGAATGCCCTAACGACTGCCGAAATGGAAAGTTCGATGCATCTATCTCCAATCATGTTTGCTATAAAAACACGTTCCAACGGTCGTGAGTATTAGTTACGTTTGAGATAGGACGTGCTGAGTTGATGTTAGTCAAGGTGGCCTTTCAGGTGGCAAAGACACCATTATCAGTATCTGAGTTTGAACGAGGTCGTGTAACAGCGTTGCGATAAGCTGGATGTTCCTTTTCCGATACTGCAGAAAGATTTGGCAGGAATGTAGCCACTGTACATGATTGCAGGTAAAGGTGACTACGAGAATGTGTTGTCGGAAGAAGAACAGGATCTGGATGGCACTACCGACAGGAAAGACGTGTTCGGCGTACGGCTCTGGAGCATCGTACTGCATCTGCAGCAGGCTTTTGAGCAGCAGGTGGCACCACAGTGGCACGACGAACTGTTACAGATCGGTTACGTCAAGGACAGCTCCGAGCCAGACGTCCTCCAGCAGGCATTCCAAACCACCGTCACCTGCATCTTCAGTGACGTCAAGCGAGAGCCCGTTTTCTGATAAAAACTGGTTCTGCCTCGGTGCCAGTGCTGGCCGTGTGTTGGTTAGAAGGAAAGCCAGTTGAGGGCCTGCAACGTGCTAGTTATGGAGTTATGGTCTAGGGTGCGATTTCGTATGACAGCAGGAGCACTATCGTGGTTATCCCACGCACCTGACTTCACATTTGTACGTCAGTCTCGCAGTTGGCCCTATTGTGCTTCCATTCAAGAAAAGCATTCCAGGAGACGTTTTCCAAAAACGTTCTCCCACATACTGCTGTTATAACCCAACATACTCTACACAATGTCAACGTGTCGTCTTGATCTGTTAGATCACCAGATCTGTCTATAATCGAGCACATACGAGACATCATCGGACGACAACTACAGCGTCATCCACAAGCAGCATTAACCGCTTCCAAATTGATCGACAAAGTGCAAAAAGCAAGAAACTCCATCTCACCAACTGACATACAGCCGTTGTACAATACAAAACATGCTTGCATTCAACATTCAACATTCTGGCATTAACACCAGTTGAAAATTCCTGGCAGATTAAAACTGTGTGCCGGACCGAGACTCGAACTCGGGACCTTTGCCTTTCACGGACAAGTGCTCTACCAACTGAGCTACTCAAGCACGACTCACGCCCCGTCCTCACAGCTTTAATTCCGTCAGTACCTCGTCTCCTACCTTCCAATCTTCACAGAAGCTCTCCTGCGAACCTTGCAGAACTAGCACTCCTGTAAGAAAGGATATTGCGGACACACAGCTTAGCCACAGCCTGGGGGATGTTTCTAGAATGAAATTTTCACTCTACAGCGGAGTGTGCACTGATATGAGGACGGGGCGTGAGTCGTGCTTGCGTAGCTCAGCTGGTAGAGCACTTGCCCGCGAAAGGCAAAGGTCCCGAGTTCGAGTCTCGGTCCGGCACACAGTTTTAATCTGCCAGGAAGTTTCATATCAGCGTACACTCCGCTGTAGAGTGAAAATATCATTCCAGAAACATCCCCCAGGCTGTGGCTAAGCCATGTCTCCGCAATATCCTTTCTTCCAGGAGTGCTAGTTTTGCAAGGTTCGCGGGAGAGCTTCTCTGAAGATTGGAAGGTAGGAGACGAGGTACTGACTGAATTAAAGCTGTGAGGACGCAGCGTGAGTCGTGCTTGGGTATCTCAGTTGGTAGAACACTTGCCCGCGAAAGGCAAAGGTCCCGAGTTCGAGTCTCGCTCCGGTACTCAGTTTTAATCTGCCAGGAAGTTTCATATCAGCGCACACTCCGCTGTAGAGTGAAAATTTCATTCTATTAACACCATTTACTGACGTAACAGCATTTCACATTTCCAATGTCTCATCTCGCGCTTACATTAAACTGTGATCTCTCAATATTAATCACTTAAATATGTTGTTGTTGTTGTTGTTGTTGTTGTGGTCTTCAGTCCTGAGACTGGTTTGATGCAGCTCTCCATGCTACTCTATCCTGTGCAAGTTTCTTCATCTCCCAGTACCTACTGCAATCTACATCCTTCTGAATCTGCTTAGTGTATTCATCTCTTGGTCTCCCTCTACGATTTTTACCCTCCACGCTGTCCTCCAATGCTAAATTTGTGATCCCTTGATGCCTCAAAACATGTCCTACCAACCGATCCCTTCTTCTAGTCAAGTTGTACCACAAACTTCTCTTCTCCCCAATCCTATTCAATACCTCCTCATTAGTTACGTGATCTACCCACCTTATCTTCAGCATTCTTCTGTAGCACCACATTTCGAAAGCTACTATTCTCTTCTTGTCCATACTATTTATCGACCACGTTTCACTTCCATACATGGCTACACTCCATACAAATACTTTCAGAAACGACTTCCTGACACCTAAATCTATACTCGATGTTAACAAATTTCTCTTCTTCAGAAACGATTTCCTTGCCATTGCCAGTCTACATTTTATATCCTCTCTACTTCGACCATCATCAGTTATTTTACTCCCTAAATAGCAAAACTCCTTTACTACTTTAAGTGTCCCATTTCCTAATCTAATCCCCTCAGCATCACCCGATTTAATTTGACTACATTCCATTATCCTCGTTTTGCTTTTGTTGATGTTCATCTTATATCCTCCTTTCAAGACACTGTCCATTCCGTTCAACTGCTCTTCCAAGTCCTTTGCTGTCTCTGACAGAATTACAATGTCATCGGCGAACCTCAAAGTTTTTACTTCTTCTCCATGAATTTTAATGCCTACTCCGAATTTTTCTTTTGTTTCCTTTACTGCTTGCTCAATATACAGATTGAATAACATCGGGGAGAGGCTACAACCCTGTCTCACTCCTTTCCCAACCATTGCTTCCCTTTCATGCCCCTCGACTCTTATAACTGCCATCTGGTTTCTGTACAAATTGTAAATAGCCTTTCGCTTCCTCTATTTTACCCCTGCCACCTTCAGAATGTGAAAGAGAGTATTCCAGTTAACGTTGTCAAAAGCTTTCTCTAAGTCTACAAATGCTAGAAACGTAGGTTTGCCTTTTCTTAATCTTTCTTCTAAGATAAGTCGTAAGGTTAGTATTGCCTCACGTGTTCCAACATTTCTACGGAATCCAAACTGATCTTCCCCGAGGTCCGCTTCTACCAGTTTTTCCATTCGTCTGTAAAGAATTCGCGTTAGTATTTTGCAGCTGTGATTTATTAAACTGATAGTTCGGTAATTTTCACATCTGTCAACACCTGCTTTCTTTGGGATTGGAATTATTATATTCTTCTTGAAGTCTGAGGGTATTTCGCCTGTCTCATACATCTTGCTCACCAGATGGTAGAGTTTTGTCATGACTGGCTCTCCCAAGGCCATCAGTAGTTCTAATGGAATGTTGTCTACTCCCGGGGCCTTGTTTCGACTCAGGTCTTTCAGTGCTCTGTCAAACTCTTCACGCAGTATCTTATCTCCCATTTCATCTTCATCTACATCCTCTTCCATTTCCATAATATTGTCCTCAAGTACATCGCCCTTGTATAAACCCTCTATATACTCCTTCCACCTTTCTGCCTTCCCTTCTTTGCTTAGAACTGGGTTGCCATCTGAGGTCTTGATATTCATACAAGTGGTTCTCTTCTCTCCAAAGGTCTCTCTAATTTTCCTGTAGGCAATATCTATCTTACCCCTAGTGAGACAAGCCTCTACATCCTTACATTTGTCCTCTAGCCATCCCTGCTTAGCCATTTTGCACTTCCTGTCGATCTCATTTTTGAGACGTTTGTATTCCTTTTTGCCTGCTTCATTTACTGCATTTTTATATTTTCTCCTTTCATCAATTAAATTCAATATTTCTTCTGTTACCCAAGGATTTCTATTAGCCCTGTAATCCCGAAATTTCATTACTCTTTTCGATGTAGTGATTCTTTCTTTTTTTTCATCAGTGTACATGTACATACGCTACGTCGTTAAGCCCCTCGCAGGTTAACCCACCACAGAAACAGAAGACGGGAGCCGCCCACACGGTCGGCACCCTGTGAGATTAGCCCGCTGCTCAGCCCGTGGTCTGCCGGCAGAGCCAGGTAGCGGCTGGATGAGCAGCTAACTAGCAGCCCGCGGGGCTGGTGTGACGTCACCAGTCTCTCATTATGGCACTCCTTTGTCCGCCGTAGACAAAGCCGGCGTGGGCGCAGCCTCGCCGCCGTTTCGTCTGTGAAATAGTAATAAAAACGACGCGATCTCGCTTTCCGTCCACGGCTTCCGACTTGCCGCTGTGGCCGATTCACGACGGCCACGGTCGCACAAAATTGCATTAAGCTCCTGCGACAGATATCTCTCACAGAAGAGATAGCCAGTCCGGAAGGGAAAAAAATTTCTGCTCCGAATCCTTAAATGGCACCACTTCAATGTGGCTGCAGCGCCAAATCGTGGACGTCGCGGTGTGTTCTCTGCTAAAACTGTGCCACGTTATTGTTATGTTCTACAACATTATTTTGTTAACGAGTTTTGTGCTTATAACGCCATCATTAGACTGTAACTGTCATCGTCAAAGTGGGCATAAAATTTGATATAAACATCGAAAAAGTTTAAGACACAAAAGAATTACAGACAATGGCTGCGAGTGGGCAGTGATAGAAAAGCTGAAACTTTGTGACGGACCGGGATTCAAACCCAGGTTTGCAGCTTACCACCCAAGCGCTCTGGCCATCAAGCGATCCGGATAAGTGGTCATCGAAACTGCAGGGACTATCCTAGTACACGTGCCATCAGACATAAATTCTCATCTTATCAACATAGCAAAGATGTGTGAAATACGTGAAATGTATTCGCAGTTCCGAATATACACTCCTGGAAATGGAAAAAAGGACACATTGACACCGGTGTGTCAGACCCACCATACTTGCTCCGGACACTGCGAGAAGGCTGTACAAGCAATGATCACACGCACGGCACAGCGGACACACCAGGAACCGCGCTGTTGGCCGTCGAATGGCGCTAGCTGCGCAGCATTTGTGCACCGCCGCCGTCAGTGTCAGCCAGTTTGCCGTGGCATACGGAGCTCCATCGCAGTCTTTAACACTGGTAGCATGCCGCGACAGCGTGGACGTGAACCGTATGTGCAGTTGACGGACTTTGAGCGAGGGCGTATAGTGGGCATGCGGGAGGCCGGGTGGACGTACCGCCGAATTGCTCAACACGTGGGGCGTGAGGTCTCCACAGTACATCGATGTTGTCGCCAGTGGTCGGCGGAAGGTGCACGTGCCCGTCGACCTGGGACCGGACCGCAGCGACGCACGGATGCACGCCAAGACCGTAGGATCCTACGCAGTGCCTTAGGGGACCGCACCGCCACTTCCCAGCAAATTAGGGACACTGTTGCTCCTGGGGTATCGGCGAGGACCATTCGCAACCGTCTCCATGAAGCTGGGCTACGGTCCCGCACACCGTTAGGCCGTCTTCCGCTCACGCCCCAACATCGTGCAGCCCGCCTCCAGTGGTGTCGCGACAGGCGTGAATGGAGGGACGAATGGAGACGTGTCGTCTTCAGCGATGAGAGTCGCTTCTGCCTTGGTGCCAATGATGGTCGTATGCGTGTTTGGCGCCGTGCAGGTGAGCGCCACAATCAGGACTGCATACGACCGAGGCACACAGGGCCAACACCCGGCATCATGGTGTGGGGAGCGATCTCCTACACTGGCCGTACACCACTGGTGATCGTCGAGGGGACACTGAATAGTGCACGGTACATCCAAACCGTCATCGAACCCATCGTTCTACCATTCCTAGACCGGCAAGGGAACTTGCTGTTCCAACAGGACAATGCACGTCCGCATGTATCCCGTGCCACCCAACGTGCTCTAGAAGGTGTAAGTCAACTACCCTGGCCAGCAAGATCTCCGGATCTGTCCCCCATTGAGCATGTTTGGGACTGGATGAAGCGTCGTCTCACGCGGTCTGCACGTCCAGCACGAACGCTGGTCCAACTGAGGCGCCAGGTGGAAATGGCATGGCAAGCCGTTCCACAGGACTACATCCAGCATCTCTACGATCGTCTCCATGGGAGAATAGCAGCCTGCATTGCTGCGAAAGGTGGATATACACTGTACTAGTGCCGACATTGTGCATGCTCTGTTGCCTGTGTCTATGTGCCTGTGGTTCTGTCAGTGTGATCATGTGATGTATCTGACCCCAGGAATGTGTCAATAAAGTTTCCCCTTCCTGGGACAATGAATTCACGGTGTTCTTATTTCAATTTCCAGGAGTGTATAAACCATCATCTGTGTAATGGAATGACGATAATGAAAATTTGTGCCGGATCGGAAATCGAACCAGGTGCTTATCGCGAGCGGCCGCGTTACCATTTGGCTATTCGACTACCAGTTACGGCCAGACCCAAACTTCGTATGTCGTCAACCATGTGTCTACAACCTGTACTCGTATATCCATTATGTACACTGTGTGATCAAAAGTATGCCGACAACCCCAAAAACATACGTTTTTCGTATTAGGTGCATTGTGATGCCATCTACTGCCAGGTACTCCATATCAGCGACCTCAGTAGTTATTAGACATCGTGAGAGACCAGAATGAGGCGCTCCGCGGTACTCACGGGCTTGGAAAGTGATCAGGTGACAGGGCGTCACTTGTGTCAGACGTCTGTACGCGAGAATACCACATTCATAAACATTCCTAGGTCCACTGTTTCCGATGTGATAGTGAAATGGAAAGGTGAAGGGGCACGTACAGCACAAGAGCATACAGGCCGACCTCGTCTATTGACTGACAGAGACCGACGACTGTTGAAGAGAGTCATAATGTGTAATAGGCAGACATCTATCCACACAGGAATTCCAAACTATATCGGGATCCACTCAATTACTACGGCAGTTACGTGGGAAGCAAGAAAACTTGGATTTCATAGTCGAGCGGCTGCTCATAAGCCACACAGCATGCCGCTAAATACCAAATGACGCCTCAATTGGTGTAAGGAGCGTAAATATTGGACGATTGAGCAGTGGAAAAACATTGTGTGAAGTGACGAATCACGGTACACAATGTCGCGATCCGATGGCAGGGTGTGAGTATGTCGAATGCCCGGTGAACGTCATCTGCCAGCGTGTGTAGTGCCAACAGTAAAATTAGGCCGTTGTGTTATGGTGTGGTCGTGTTTTTCATGGAGAGGGCTTGCACCCCTTATTAGTTTGCGTGGCACTATCACAGCACACGCCTACACTGATGTTTTAAGCACTTTCTTGAGTCCCACTGTTGAACAATTCGGGGATGGCGATTGCATCTTTCAACACGATCGAGCAGCTGTTCATAATACACGACCTGTGGCGGAGTGGTTACACGACAATAACATCCCTGTAATGGACTGGCCTGCACAGAGTCCTCACCTGAGACCTATACAATACCTTTGGGATGTTTCGGAACCCCGACTTAGTGAAAGGACTCACCGACCAGCATCGATACCTCTCCTCAATGCAGCACTCCGTGGAGAATGGGCTGTCTTTACCCAAGAAACCTTCCAGCACCTGACTGAACGTATGCCTGCGAGAGTGGAAGCTGTCATCAGTGCTAAGGATGGGCCAACACCATACTGAATTCCAATATTACCAATGGAGGGCGCCACGAACTTGTAAGTCATTTTCAGCCAGGTTTCTGGATACTTTTGATCACATAGTGTATATTCCCGTACAGTGGAGACATTTTACTTGAAAGTCGGTTGCCAGGTATCGGCGGATAAATACAGTATTGCAGTGCCTGTGTTAATCCGAATTACGATGTAAAGTTCCTTCGGAAATGCATGCATCCCAGAAGGAGCTTTACATCGTAATTTGAAATAACACAGGCACTGCACTATCATATCGCACTACAAAGGTAGTGACCCTTGCCCATTATCCTCATTACTCGCGGCATTTCGCCGATTTCCGTAAGAATTCGAGCCTGGAGTCCATCCGCAATGAAGAGCTCATTTGCCATCTTTGCCTTAATGACCTCTTCGGTGCAGATGCACACCATGGCTTGAACTCTTACTGGAATCAGCGAAATGCCGCGAGTAATGGGCTCTTCATTAATAGTGTGAGGCTAAGTTGAGAATCTGTGATGTGGGGCGTGCTAGGATATTCCGTGCAGTTGCGATGATCACTGCGTCCGGATTGCTTAGTAGTTCCCCAGAACCACCTGGGAGGGAGCGGAATGACGTTCCACCGCGACACCCACACCCTTCCGCTGACGCAGGAGTGGACCAGCCTCCAGCCACCACCAGACCTATCGCACAGCAACCATCAACACCAACAACATACATGCCAAGGAAAAAAATCATCCTTATGCAGGAGATGTTTGGGGCTTCTGATATTGATTTCGCCCACCTGCAGGTAGTTTACTTGGCCAGTCTCCCCGATATCAATAGCTTCACCACCCACATCTCCGTGAGTGAATCCATGAGCCGTGGGCCGTAGATTGAGCATGTTTGTCCGCGACGGGATTCCTGTCACCGTTGTCACCTTCCTTCCAGCAGCTCGGGGCACGGAACTCACTGCCTCGGTGACACGCTTTATTAAAGTCTACGCCCCTTCAGGCACTGACCAATGACGTGAATGGGCCGAGTTTTATTCTGAGGACATCGCCCCCTTGTTTTAGGGTGATACTAACACCGCCTACTAGGAGGTTATTTTAACTGCATTCTGCACCCAAAAGATCATGTTCCACACCATACCACTTGCCAGGAACTACATATAGTGGTGCGGGATCTCCTGCTCCACAATACATATATGCTATCGCCCTAGAGCCCCTCATAGGGGGCCTGACGTCTGAGCTCTCCGGCCTCACCCTTCGTCACACACATTTCGCTGTCGGGCATATGCCAATGACCTCCTCCTCATCGGCCCCGGCTCTGAGATTCGAGCAGTCCTAGAATTGATTTCACCTTACGGGGCTGCCTGTGGCAGCGCCATGAATGTCACCAAATCTTGTGCGATGTACATTGGACGAAGCCTCCTGGGCTCGTGCGGACTTTCCGGTACCTGGGCATTACCTTTACCCTCACTGTCACAGCGGAAACGAATTTCCATCGCCTGTTACATGTCATCCGTAACGACGTCCGCCAGAACCACCTGCACCGCCAGGACGCACTTCAACACGTTGAATTTCTTAATCGTTATGTGGCATCAAACTTGGTCCACATCGCGCATGTTCTCCCACTGCCGACGGCGATGGGGCACAACCATCAGGCAGCCCTTGGCTGTTATCTTACGGCTGGATCCATGTTTAAAGTCCATTATGAGATACTAATCCTGGCCCCACTGGATGGTGACCTCGGACTCGTCGATGTCGGTATGCGTGCTGTGGCCTTATATACGAATACCATCAGAAGGCTGTCGACTGGATGGGGCTCATCCCTAACACACAGCTTGCTGGAGGTGCTCCTACCTACGTCCACCTCACCACTAATGTCTGACGGCTACATTGTGCTTCATTTGTCTCACATTTCGGCCTTGTTTCGTCGACTACAGTTACACAAATACCAGTCTCCCAGAAACGCACCCACCCAGGATTAAGGATTTTTACAGCCTACTATTGCGCCATGTTCCCCGAAATGTGATGGAGACCAAATATCCCTCCATCCAATAGCCCAATAGCCCATAGTGTGGAATATCGTCCACCAGCGCATCCTCCCTATGGACATCTGGACAATTTCGTATCACATAGTCAACAGCACTGCACTACACAACTTTGCCAGCAACACGACACTGATGACCACTTTCTGATCTGCGACTCTTCGCACGACTTCTGGCTGTTCGTGCAGCAAATCGTTGCCTGCTATCTCCGAGAGCCATCAGACACAATCGAACCACGAATGTTTCTATATCGGGAGGACAAACATTCCCGGTGTTAAATCTCATGCTATTACATGGGTCAAGGAGTGGGCAGTCGGTTACCTATTCCATGAGGGACCTAAATCCCACCTCGACTTCTGGAGCTGTATACAAACTGCCCATGCAGTGCTCGAACACACGCCACGTTACCGAACATTATTCGTCAAGTATCTCCAATGTGTTTTTGTACCCCCCCCCCCCTTCTGATGGCTGCATTTGAGTTTCAGCCGCCTATGACCGGTTCTAACTACAACCTCTGTGGAAGGAAAAGCGGGCTGTAAATGCGCGGATTTTATTCTTTTTTTCTTTTTCATTTTCCTATCTTGTATCCAGTCTTTGTTTTTCTATGTGGATGACGTATGTTCCACATAATTTCATAATAATATTAAAAATTACAACAAAAGAATAAAAAAGAACAACAAATCTCCCACTTCTGTTGATTCCTGTGTCCCCCACTTTCCTGTGCTCCAGTCTTGGTGGCAGTGAGTGGAAGGCTGTGGCCAGGTCTCAGATTTCGACCCCTGCCCACCCCACCCCCTGAGACTGCACCGGTGCATTCCTTAAAAAAGAAGAAGAAAGAAAGGGGATCTGAACATCTGCCTAGTAAGCAGGAGACCCGGCTTCGAGTCTCTGTCTGGAACGAATTTTCAACTTTCTCTATCGATTTCAATCACTGCCCACTCGCAGCTATATATGGCTCTGAGCACTATGGGGCTTAACATCTGAGGTCATAAGCCCCTAGAACTCAGATCTGCTTAAAGCTAACTAACCTAAGGACATCACACACATCCATGCCTGAGGCAGGATTCGAACCTGCGACCGAAACGGTCACGCGGTTCCAGACTGAAGCACCTAGAACTGCTCTGCCTCTGCGGCCAGCATTGTAAGGTGGCGTGATCTCCTGACCTTCATTTCTTACATATTCCGTCCCCACAATCGTATTCTGTACATCAAGACGCTTCATTCGAACCCACACTCGATAGGGTAGGGTCAATTTTGTAGTAATGCATGTAAGCGATATGCAAATCTAATAAGTAAATCGAAAGTGCGCACCAAGGTTGAAAAAGTCGAGGGTGGCATACACAACACGACAGCCACAGGAATTTTCGTTCCAGGGAGGCGCCTTGGCCTGCTGGGAGGCCTGTCCCTTCAGAGGGCTGGGTCGGCGCACACCTACTTTGGCCAGAACGGCCGCCGAGAGACAGAACAGCTTTTGACAGAGCAAAGGGATAACAACACCCATGTTTGACTTAAAAGCAAATTCCGCAACATGGTGTGGGAGTGTCCAGAAGACGCATTTTTTGACGGACTAACTGTAGTTATGGAGTTCTCACAGAAGGACAGTATACGCCTAACGGAGTTGCTACATCTTTACATATTGGTCGACTTAAAAGAAACGTCATTCTGCTGTTTAAAAGAGCAACGCCTATTGGCGGAATATTTTTGACACAAAGGGCCAGAGGAGTGAAGGAAGACAGCGAATGATATGCCCTCGCAACTTTTCCAGAAAAAGGAGCCGTTCCGTTGTCCCTCTTGGAGCGGGAACACGTAATGAGAGCGAGTGCGCTCATACGTGTATGCAGAGAGTGAGGAACAAAGTCTCTCCTCAGCACATCACTGGGAGAGCACCTCTGTTGTTAGCGAATCGGAGCAATACTCTATATTGAGTCACTCGCGATTAAGCATTGTTCACTGTGTTGGCTGCCACACTTATTGTGCGGTGTGAACACAGACAGAGTACTAGTTAAATGACTGTGAGCGAATATTGAGTGGCATCACAGTGGACTGGTTATCTGACCGGTGTACCACACCAATAGTTAGCCTAGGGACGGATAGGAGTCCTTGACTTCCTCAAGGGATAGGGAAAGTTTGATTGGCGAAGGTCAATCCAGACAGAAAGAGATAGTTGTGTTATGTGTCAGCAGCGAGTGACGCAGGCAGCAATCGTCGCAGCTCACGGTAGTGTGCACTACAGCTTATGCGAGCCCCACCTGTCCTCCATAACAGTACACTCCATCACATTTCTCACGCGACAGCCTTGACCGTACCTAGAAATGTTATTCAAGTTGTGTAAGCGCGGCTCTCACCCATTCTGCCGAGTAAATATCATTCTTAAAGAAAAGGGAGAAAAGAAATTTTCCATACTTGTAAATTAATAGCATTCTTATCCATAAGAGGCAATCTACTGTTCCGAAAAGAACCCGGAAAGTTATTAATTTATAAGAAAAAGTTTCACTTGATTTCTCAGAACTTTTTTGCAATAAAGAATATTTTTCGTTCCTTTAATGTTTTTCTTACACTAACTAGCAACACTCCAGTACCCAAATAATCCACTAGTTATGTAAGAATATAGAATATTTTTGTGTCTTTTCCTTACAGTGGACGACTCCTGAAGATATTTGTTGCTGAATGTTTTTCAAACAGTACTTGTAGGTACATTAGGAGCGTCTGTCTGACTTCTGTAGTAGTGTGAGGTCGAAATTATTTCTTGCAGGAGCCAAAGGATACTTGTTGGATCAATCCATCAATCCATTGAGCAACTTAACGAAATAAAACCCACATACTCAGAGTGAGTTACGAATACAGAGTAATATCATCTTTGATAGTGCACTGATAGCAGCAAAGCACTCGTCAATCGGGAGATTGTTTTGAACACCACAATGCTTTATTAGACATAGTCCTGTTGGAGGTGGTACCCTGTGCGTTTGGATTCCTCCAGCCTTTGACGCAACGTGTTCAGCCATGAATATGGGAGACATGCAGTTAAACGTGGGTTCTGAATCACGATGCAGCTTGAAATTTTTTAACGTTAACACACATTTCCAAACGGGAAAGGAGTGCTATATGGCAGATTAAAATCATAGGACTGACTGTGGATTGAACCCGAAACTTAGGATTTGTAGTCTAGTACTTTACCATGGAGCGGCGAGCTACAATTCTTTCCAGTCATAATGTAATTAAAAATGTTGAAGAGTGGCTAAATATAAAGGGAACCAACCAGACAAACATTAATATGAAACCTAAGAAAAACAGTGCCTGTACAACAAGTTAAAATAAATTAACGGTCATAATATAGTTAAATCAATAAAAGGGTATTGAAGAATAGCTTGAAGCGGTATCGCATACGTAACGTGGAACAATTCTCTTACTGACATACAGTTGTACATATTATAAAACAACAGAAAATGTGGGGTACATAAAGAATAACACTAAAATTAATAAATACAGAAAAAAATGTGGAATAAAATGAAACAGACAAGGTGAAAAAGATTGGAAGGCTATGATGATTAAACGAAGTTTAGAAGAGGGGACGTGTTGAGCTGTGTTTAGTTATTTAATATCAAATCAAGACTGCTTGCCAGATGTTTGTTTATTTCCTGGGATTTCACAGACTGAGTTTTTTTGTCTCTGTTTACTAAGTCGAGGAGGCGGGACTGTGGGTGGTAGCTGTGGCCAGCACACAGTACATGCTCAGCAAATGTAGAGACACAATTCAACAACCTTCAGCTGGGTTCATATTTAGCCACCCTAGTTGCTATGTCTCTACCTGATTGATCAATATAAAACCACAATCACGAGTAATTTTGTATGCCCACTGTTCGCTAGTAATAGGGTCTTACTGTTGAAAATACGTTGGGCTGTGCTCTTCTTCACTTACTAACAAATTCTGCAGTTGCAGGATTTCAGTGCTTTGGCTATACTCTACGATAATTGGGACTGTACACTACTTCCTGCAAACATTGAAAGGAAAAGCCGGGGGGCATAGAGGAGGTGTTTAATTTTCAATTTTTGTTTATTGTGAAAGATGAGGTTAATAAGAAAAGCGCTATAATCGTTAATTCTGGTCCTATGTTAAATCGCTAAGCGGATCTAAGGCTTCCATTCACTCCGTTGTTGACCATCTGGTGTGGCAGTTGAAGATAGCAAAACGAAAGCCGAAGTTTTAAATCTCACGTTCAAGAAATAGTTTACACAGGAGAATCGTACAAACATACCACCATGTGACCATCCGACAGACACCCGTATGGACGTAATATAGTAATAAGCATCTGGCGTAGAGAAACAACTGAAAGATTTGAAAGCAAATAAATCAGCATGTTCGGATGGAATCCCAATTCCGTTTTACAAAGTTTACTCTACGACATTAGCCCTTTACCTAGTCTCCATTTATCGTGATTCCGTGAATCTCTTGCCCACCACAAAGTCCTAACTGACTGAAAAAAGCTCAAGTGACATCAGCGTATAAGAAGGGCAGAGGAACGGACCCGCAAAATTACAGACCAATATCCCTAACTTCGGTTTGCTGCAGAACCCTGGAAAATATTCTCAGTTCGAATATAACAAACTTTCTTGGGACTGAGAATCTTATGTACACGAATCAGCGTGGTTTTAGAAAGCATCGCTTGTGCGAAACTCATCTTGCTGTTTTCTCACATGATACACTATACTGCGAACTATGGATGAAGAGCAACATGCAGATGTCAAATTTCTAGATTTCCGGAAGGCGTTTGACACGTTGCCCCACTGCAGGCTGTTAACGAAAACTTCTTTAGTAATACAACCCAGCGTGTTGTCCTCGACGGCGAGTGCTCATCAGAGACAAGGGTATCGTCAGGAGTGCCCCATGGAAGTGTGATAGGAGCGCTGTTGTCCTCTGTATACATAAATGATTTGGCGGACAGGGTGGGCAAAACTGTGCGGTTACTTGCTGATGATGCTGTGGTGTACGGTAAGGCGTCGAAGATGAGGGACAGTAGCAAGATACAAGACGACTTAGGCAAAATTTCTATCTGGTGTGGTGAAAGGCAGCTAGCTCTAAATGTGGAAAGACGTAAGTTAATGGCCGGCTGGAGTGGCCTAGCGGTTCTAGGCGCTACAGTCCGGAGCCGCGCGACCGCTACGGTCGCAGGTTCGAATCCTGCCTCGGGCATGGACGTGTGTGATGTCCTTAGGTTAGTTAGGTTTAAGTAGTTCTAAGTTCTAGGGGACTGATGACCATAGCAGTTAAGTCCCATAGTGCTCAGAGCCATTTGAACCATGTAAGTTAATGAAGATGATATCGCGTAACTTCCTTTTTTGAAAGAGAGAAAAAATGTTCTGTTGATTTGAAATGAAAATGTTTGATTAAAGAAAATCCCTTTTACGTTCATTAAAACCCACGGTTTAATTTTCTCAGGACGCTATGACCAGAAATAGCATGCGTATTCCAACGCGAAGACATTCGTCTTAATCACGATGGATAAAAAGATTATCTTTTTTAATGTTAGCGATAAGCAAATTTAATATAATATTCAAACAATTATTTTTCTCTGTGAGGCTTTATGCTCCGTACGCCATTAAAATAATTCCTTTCAATATAACTGTACCTCTGGCCTAAAGTGAAATGAAAATTATCATGAGACGCCGTTTTACACTTACAAGGGATTAAATCCTCTCAATACTCTCAGAATTAAATAGCTACGAAGAAATTTTGATCAATTTTAACAGCAATGGCGTCACTTCAACAACGAAATTACGTATGGCCAGGGCAACACTTAATTGTTACGTAATTAATTAAATAAAGCGGACAGGGAAGGTACTTTCATGCGACTAACAAAACCGTATACTGCATTAAATACTGACATATATATTTAGCAGAAATTCTAAATACATTACATATAGTAGAGATAATTCTTTACAGACCGTAATCTAAATGCGACATCAGAACCAACCAGGCACGGAAGACAACGAAGAAGAAGAAGAAAAGAGAAGACAATGAAATCTTTTCTTATATACTACGATACAGAGATAATAGTAATTACAGTTCTCTGAGCACGTATAGCGGCTTCATTGTAGTCACATATCGATAAAGTGATTTACATTACTTTTTTCAAGAAGCGATGCTATAATGACTAATAAGAACAAACCTGTAACGTTGGGCTACTGTATTACTAGTATCCTCCTTGACAGTCAAATCGCTTAAATATCTGGGCGTAACGCTACAAAGCTATCTGAAATGGAACGAGCACGTGAGAACTGCGGTAGGGAAACCGAATGGTCATCTTCGATTTGTTGGAAGAATTTGAGGAGCGCGATTTAATTCAGAGCCAGGTTGCTAGATTTCGACCAACACGTAAATGTTACGGGAACTGAAGTGGGAACCCCTGAAGTTCTTTTCACGAAAATTTAGAGAACCGGCTTTTGAAGCTGAGTGCCGAACGATTCTCCTGACGATAACATGCCGCCAAGATAAGGTACGAGAAATTAGGACTCGTACGGAGTTATATAGACACTTGTCTTTCCCTCGCTCTATCTGCGAGTGGAACACGAGAGGATCTGCCTAGTAGTGGTGCAGGGCACCTTTCGCCACGCACCGACAGTGGCTTGCGGAGTATCGATGTGGCTGTAGATGTAGAATTTGCATTGGAATCTTGTTTGGACTTGGGAATGTATGAGAGACGGCGCAGCACTGAGTGGAAAAATTAATGTCAGAGTGCTTACTGGGTGTTGCGAGCAAATAGGTATTACTGTACCTATAGCTGTAATTTTTCTATAAATTTTCAAACAGTGTGTGTGTGTGTGTGTGTGTGTGTGTGTGTGTGTGTGTGTGTGTGTGTGTGTGTGTGTGTTTATGTCAACGGCTACATTGAGGAAAACTGGATTTGTTGCCAACCTTCATTGTGAACTGAATCTTTTTTTCTGTTGACAGTTTGTTATGAGGAAATGTGTTGATCTGCCTACCAAGAAGCTACAGAAGAATCAGTCAACTGTGCAACAAGTTTACCCAAAACGGGAAAAATCGAGATTTTTCGGCACCTCGCCTCAATTAGCACTTCCGACGTCATTAAAAAAAGCTAAGTGTAATCCTTGGAAACAGCTGCAAAAGGGGCTGTTACTTCAACGAATTTGCTGTTACATAAACGAAAGACCCGTGATAGTAATATTGAGACCAATTCATATGTCAGCGATAGTGTCTCCATTCCATCTTACTTTACAGTACGATACAACACTGAAGCACCTAAAAAACTGGTATAGGCATGTGTATTCAAATACAGAGACATGTAAACAGAAAGAATACGGCGCTGCGGTCGGCAGTGCCTATATAAGACAACAAATGTTTGGCGCAGTTGTTAGATCAGTTACTGCTGCTACAATTGCAGGTTATCATGATTTAAGTGAATCTGAACGTGATGTTACAGTCGGCGCACGAGCGATGGGACACAGCATCTCCGAGGTAGCGATGAAGTGGGGATCGTGATGTTACAGTCGGCTCACGAGCGATGTGACACAGCATCTCCGAGGTAGTGATGAAGTGGGGATCGTGATGTTACAGTCGGCGCACGAACGATGGGACACAGCATCTCCGAGGTAGCGATGAAGTGGGGATTTTCCCATACGAACATTTCACGAGTCTACCTTGATTATCAGGAATCCGGTAAAACATCACGTCTCTGACATCGCTGCGGACCAGAGAAAGATCCTGCAAGTAGGGGACTAACGACGACCGAAAAGAATCGTTCAACATGACAGAAGTCCAACTCTTCCACAAAATGCTTGAGATTTCAGTGCTGGGCTCAACGAAACGTCATCAATATGGGCTCTCGGAACCAAAGGCCCTCTCGCTTACACGTGATGACTGCACGACACAAAGCTTTACTCCTCGTCTGGGCCCATCAACACCGACATTGGCCTGTTGATGACTGGAACCATGTCGCCTGCTCGGACGAGTCTCGTTTCAAACAGTAACGAGCAGATGGACGTGTACGGGTATGGAGACAATCTGAAGAATCCATGGACCCTGCATGTCAGCAGGGGACTGTTCACGCTGATGGAGGCCCTGTAATGGTGTGAGGCGTGAGCAGCTGGAGTGATATGGGACCCCTGATACGTCTAGATACGACTGTGACAGGTGACACGTACAAGAGCATCTTGTCTGATCACTTTCATCCATTCATGTCCATTGTGAATTCCGACGGACTTGGACAATTCCATGAGGACAATGCAACACCCCACACGTCCAGAATTGCTACAGAGTGGCCCCAGGAACAGTCTTCTAAGTTTAAACGCTTCCGCTGGCCACTAAACTCCCCATACATGAACATTATTGAGCATATCTGGGATGCCTTACAAGTGCTGTGCAGAAATCTCAACCCCCTCATACTCTTACGGATTTATGGACAGCCCTGCAGGATTCATGGCGTCAGTTCCCTCCAGCACTACTTCAGGCATTAGTCGGGTCCATGCGATGTCGTGTTGCGGCACTTCTGCGTGCTCGCGGGGCCCTACACGATATTAGGCAGGTGTACCAGTTTCTTCGACTCATTGTAGTATTCCATGAACATTGCAGAGAGCGTCTCTGTGATATGGAAAATAGAAAGCTGTGTGTTCTATGTAGTGGAAATAAGTAAAATGAATAAACTTCATGAGATATTTTTGTATTACAGTGCTGCTGTAGTTATTATAAATGGTGATTCACAAATATATGCAAATATTTTAATATCTTATTATAACTAAGTTCAATGAAAGGACATAATAACAAGAGTGTATTTAAGTGAAAGCACATAGTAACTGCTGTAGTTTGTAGATTATTTATAAAATAGGGATGCCTTTCACTGAACAATACAGAAAACTAACTCGTTTCAAGGTGACATAAACCTTTCTACATTCTTAATGAAAGTAAACAAATTTGCTTATGTAATAATCTTTGCTTCTCTGAATGTTCTGTAAAACTACTGTAGACACACGTCTGGGACATGTTTTATTATATTCACTAGTTCAATAACAACAAAATAAATGGAAAACGTGCTTTACTTTAACCTCGTACAGTTTTGCGATGGCTTCATATTAGCGAAGTTGCTGAATTTCAGGCAAAATCTTTTATTAGCCGTAGCTCCGTAACTAAACATTTGCAGACCTATTTTATATGAACTTTTTTCTTTAGTTTTACTTGCAGATTAACATATTGAAATATTTGCATATCTTCAAGACTCACCCTGTATATGCTAAAACGCTAATTTTAGCAATTTCTGTGAAAATTCTCAATACTGGAGTGGCATCTGCCCGTTAGAAAGTTAATTAATACAGTCTTGTGACTTATTATAGTTTACACCACGTTATGTGCTGGATGTTTACGAAAACCATGTAGGCTTGGTTGAAGTTTACGGCTGTAATGCACCATAAAATCTTCATTTAGAACGTAATCCGTTGTGGCGTAATAAACACACATGTAATGATATCTGCAGTGGTTTCTATTAAGATTTAAATGTTATTGATACACTACTGGCCATGAAAATTGCTACACCAAGAACAAACGCAGATGATAAACGGGTATACATTGGACAAATATATTATACCAGAACTGACATGTGATTACATTTTCACGCAATTTGGGTGCGTAGATCCTGAGAAAGCAGTACCCAGAACAACCACCTCTGGCCTTAATAACTGCCTTGATACGCCTGGGCATTGAGTAATACAGAGCATGGATGGCGTGTACAGGTACAGCTGTCCAAGCAGCTGGCGTATTGTGACGAGCCAGTTGCTCGGCTACCATTGACCAGACGTATACAATTGGTGAGAGATCTGGAGAATGTGCTGGCCAGGGCAGCAGTCGAACATTTTCTGTATCCAGAAAGGCCCGTACATGACCTGCAACATGCGGTCGTGCTTTATCCTGCTGATATGTAGGGTTTCGCAGGGATCGAATGAAGGGAAGAGCAACGGGTCGCAACACATCTGAAATGTAACGTCCACTGTTCAAAGTGCGTCAATGCGAACAAGAGGTGACCGAGACTTGTAACCAATGGCATCCCATACCATCACGCCGGGTAATACGCCAGTATGGCGATGACGAATACACGCTTCGAATGTGCGTTCACCGCGATGTAGCCAAACTCGGATGCGACCATCATAATGCTGTAAACAGAACCTAGATTCATCCGAAAAAATTACGTTTTGCCATTCGTGTACCGAGGTTCGTCATTGAGTACACCATCGCAGGGGCTGCAGTCTGTGATGCAGCGTCAAGGGTAACCGCAGCCGCGGTCTCCGAGTTGATACTCCATGCTGCTGCAAACTTCGTCGAACTGTTCGTGCTGATGGTTGTTGTCTTGCAAACGTCCCCATCTGTTGACTCAGGGATCGAGACGTGGCTGCACGATCCGTTACAGCCATGCGGGTAAGATGCCAGCACGGCGTTCCATGTTACCCTCCTGAATCCACCGATTCCATATTCTGCTAACAAACACGAGCAGCAATGTCGCTATACGATATACCGCAATCGCGATAGGCCACAATCCGACCTCTATCAAAGTCGGAAACGTGATGGTACACATTTCTTCTCCTTACGCGAGGCATCACATCAACGTTTCACCAGGCAACGGCGGTCATCTGCTGTTTGTGTATGACAAATCGGTTGGAAACTTTCCTCATGTCAGCACGTTGTAGGTGTCGCCACCGGTGCCAACCTTGTGTGAATGCTCTGAAAAGCTAATCATTTGCATATCACAGCATCTTCTTCCTGTCGGTTAAATTTCCCGTCTGTTGTACGTCATCTTCGTGGTGTAGCAATTTTAATGGCCAGTAGTGTAGATTTTAAATATCTTCTGAATAAAAGTGTTTTCAATTGAAGATCCTCATTGAATAATTTCTTACCTTTAAACGCGTTTCGTAAATTGTGTACCACAGATCTGCTTAACATCGCTACACTTGCGGAGTACTGGCGGTAAGGACACTTTGGGAAACTTGCAGAGTTCGGGTCTCAAGCAGATAAAAGTCGTAGATTTCGCAAGAGCACAAATGCAGGAGTACAAAGTGTCTGACACCTACAAGTGGGCAGATTGTCAGGGAAGAGCACTACGTCCAACAAAAGACAGCCGGGGCTGTGAGACGCACCTGCAGTGCTCGGGAACAGGGGGACAGCGAGCGCAGCGGCAGCGGCTGCTATCGACCTATCGCAGCGTGCGGATCGACAACGGCTGCTGTGACTGCAGGTAGCGACGTTACGCGACGCGACGCGAGGCGACGCCACGCCGCGCCATAGCCAGTGACACTTCCATTTCCCCAGGCGGCCCGCGGCTGCGCGCCTTCAACCCTCGCCTCCGCGAGGACACAAAGCTCTCTTATCTGCTCCTCTGTTCCAGCGAGCTGCTGCCGCCGCGGGATAACGAATCTGTCACCCCCGCGTCCTGGGGTGCTTATAACACGGGGAGCCGTTATCTGCCGACTTGACGGCTACAAAAGAGGACCCCCGTTCCGTCCTCGGTTTTCAGTATGGGGCGAGAACTATTGAAACACCGAAACTATAGCAAAGCACTTTATCGTAGATCGTCGATACGACGAATAGTACCATAAAATCAGTGGAAGAAGGTAGTATCAGTCGCCCCTAGGGTTCTCTATTAGGTCTTATAACCTTTTCATTGTGTTGGGCCGCGCGGGATTAGCCGAGCGGTCTAGGGTGCTGCAGTCATGGACTGTGCGCCTGGTCTCGGCGGAGGTTCGAGCCCTCCCTCGGGCATGGGTGTGTGTGTTTGTCCTTAGGATAATTTAGGTTAAGTAGTGTGTAAGCTTAGGGACTGATGACCTTAGCAGTTAAGTCCCATAAGATTTCACACACCTTGAACCCCATTGTGTTGGTTGGATGTTTGATTCGGAGAGGGGGAGGGGGGGGGGTACCAATCAGTGGATTAGGGAAGGATGGGGAAAGAAGTCGACCGCGCCCACCATCCCTTCATTTGCCTGAAGCGATTTAGGGAAATCACGGAAAACCTAAATCAGGATGGCCAGACGTGAGCTTGAACCAACTTCCTCCCGAATGGGAGTACAATGGGCTAACCACTGCGCCACCTCGCCCGGTTTTTATTGTGTGTCAATGATGTGTTATCAAGTTTGTCCTACTGAAAATACCGTATGTACACTACTGACATCCATGGTCTTTCAGTGCAAAATCAATAATCTGAAGACAGCTGTATAGAATCTCAATGCCGAGGTATGTGCAATATAAAAAATACATTTTAAAAAAATGGTTCAAATGGCTCTGAGCACTATTGGACTTTACGGCTGAGGTCATCAGTCCCCTAAAACTTAGAACTACTTAAACCTAACTAACCTAAGGACATCACACACGTCCATGCCCGAGGCAGGATTCGAACCTGCGACCGTAGCGGTCGCGCGGTTCCAGACTGAAGCGCCTAGAACCGTATGTGCACTATCAAAATGGGCATATGGTTAAAGCTCAACCCATTCAAACTCAAGCGGTATTGGTTGGTCATTCTAGGATCATTAACCCCAAATATCAGAAATGCCTAGCAGCTTTAATCCCAAATGGGACAAATACCAACATCTCACCTTCAGCAAAGTGTCCATGCTGTACCAAAATATTAAATTCTCTTCCCTCTTGATCTGAAAAAGTAGCTCATGACGCCTGGCACTGGTTATGAATGCCTCCAGCTTGGTTTTAGACTTGTTTGATGCCTGCCACGAAATCCTTTCCTGTACGAACCTCTCTGTCTCAGAGTACCAGTTACATCCTCAATTGTTCAGTATCAATGCATTCCAGTCTCTGTCGTCCTCAAAGGTTTGTACCGTCTAAAGCTCCCGCTAGGACCATGGAAGTTATTCCGTGATCTCTTAACAAAATCCTACCACCCTGTCCCTAATTTTCAACATTCATCTATAGCACCCGCAGTCCTTGTTTCACTATCATAAATTTGGAAATTTGTGGTAAGATCTTATGGGACCAAACTGCTGAGGTCATCAGTCGCTAAGGTTACACACTACTTAACCTAACTGAAACTAACTTACGCTAAGGACAGCACACACACCCATGCCCAATGGAGGACTCGGACCTCCGACGGGGGGAGGCCCGCGAACCGTGACAAGATGCCTTAGACCCTCCGGCTATCCAAGGCGGCTCACTATCATACAATGCTGTGCTGCAAACGTACATTCTCAAATTTCTTCCTCAAATTAAGGCCTATGTTTGATATTCGTAGAGTTGTCTTGCCCAGGACTTCCTTTTCTGCCAGTGCTAGACCAATTTTTATGTTCTCCTTGTTCCATCCCGTCATGGATTATTCTGCTGCCTCTGCAGCAGAATTTCGTAACTTCATCTACTTCGTGATTACCAATCCTTATGTTAATTTCTTACTGTTGTTATTTCCGCTATTTCTTATTGCTTTACTTGTTGTCTTTGTTATATCTGTGATATTCGACTCTTTTATCCTATTTCACCATCATATGCACAGTTATGATAGTTGAATGCAGGCAAGCGTAACGATTTCCATAACCTCTGGTTTCTCTGCTATGTTATCACGAACCCTGTACCTCGTGTCTCCCCACGACAATAACGCTGTTCCCATCAGAGCAGAATCCTTTCTGTCCCACTACATTGTTCATTTACTCTCTCGAAGTCCTCCTCTGTAGCAGGAACCCGACTCTGGAATGACCACCCGCATCGTATTAGAGATCTCAATAACATCTGAAGCTTCAGAAGACAGTTAATGGAACATTTGCTAAAGCAACAATAAAGATTACCATTGTCCCTGTACGCACTCGCCGGCCGGGGTGACCGAGCGGTTCTAGGCGCTACGGTAGCAGGTTCGAATCCTGCCTCGGGCATGGATGTGAGTGACGTCCTTAGATTAGTTAGGTTTAAGTAGTTCCAGGGGACTGATGACCTCAGCAGTTAAGTCCCATAGTGCTCAGAGCCATTTGAGCCCTTTGTACGCACTCGTTACTGCTGTACATCCTTCTTTCCAACAAGATCTCCCTTATTTGTCAGTGTTCCTATCTGGTGCAGTCTCCTTATATTTTAAAGGTGTTCGCTATATCAGAAAGCATCTGCTTTGTAGACCTATACGTTCTTTGTATATCTGTCACTGTCATTATTAATTGGCTCAAATGGCTCTGAGCACTATGCGACTTCACTTCTGAGGTCATCAGTCGCCTAGAACCAGTGTGCGATTTGCATGGGGGATGGGGGGGGGGGAAATATTTCCCCCCCTCTGCATCAGACCATCCCCTCCTCTGGTTTTAGTTTATGCATCCCAACCTGGGATGTAAAACTTCACATATAATTTAAATTTGTGGAGCCGAACACTGAAAGTTTTTAATAAGTCTTACTATTAATATGTTTCAATTTTCTATCATCAGAATAAGTACAGTTTTTCACAAATGTGCCTCTACTTTTTGAATTCCCCTCGTATACCTGTATGTAGATGATTTTGTAAACAAGCTTTACCTATAATGTACTTTTAAAGATATAACAAGGGATGGCTTTTCTGATAGTGCATACGCGTGAATAGTGAGTTTCGGCAGTAACATCTATTTATAAATAGCTGTTTAACGATGTGTAACGCCACGGTCCAAGCTAGTAACATATATAATTCTACTAACCCCCTAAGACATCCCCCTCACTGGTAAAAGCACAAATCGCACCCTGCCTAGAACTTAGAACTAATTAAACCTAACCAACCTAAGGACATCACACACATCCATGCCCGAGGCAGGATTCAAACCTGCGACCGTAGCGGTCACTCGGTTCCAGACTGTAGCGCCTAGAACCGCACGACCATTCCGGTCGGCCTATTAATTATTATTATTATCACTGTTAGTGGCAGTAGTATAAGCACTCCCATTATCAACTTCATTAGTTTCTACTTTAGACACTCAAATCATTATAATATTATTTGTCACAATAAAATAGTATTTATTTAGAAAATTATGATGTAAAAAGGGTATTGCATGTGTGAAAACCTTGTCCGATGGAAGAGAGGTCCTGATGGTCCTAGTCAGAACAGGTTAAATAAATAAATACATCTCAGGGGTGATTCGGCTGTAGAATTAGAGAGCCCGTTATATGCACACAATAAGTCGTGGCTTGTAGTTTCCATACTGGGAAAGTCTGCCACGTTTACCGACTGTAACTACGTTCCCGGAGGTCACTAAAAGCCTGACAGACTGTACTTCTTTTCCTTTTCATAGTCATGTACAAAACAACACTAATGTTCTGCAGCCGGCCTCAAACGTCGGTTCTATGATTTTCTCCCCGAAAAGAACGTAGCTTTCCCCCCAGGGATTCCCATTTCAGTTCTCGAAGCATCTCCGTAATACTTGGGCGCTGATCGAACCTGCCGGTAATAAATCTAGGAGCACGCCTCTGAATTGATTTGAGGTCTTCCTTTAATCTGACATAGCGGAGATGCCAAACACTGGAGCAGGGCTCCAGAATGGCTCGCACTAAGGTTCTATATGCCTTTTCCTTTAGGATGAGCTACAGTTTACCAAAATGCTCCCAAGTCGACGATTCGCCTTCCATACCGCCAACCTGATATGCTCGTTCCATTCCATATCACTTTGCAGCTTTACGCCTAGATATTTAATCGGTGTGACTGTGTCAACCAGCACATTACTAATGCTGTAATCGATCGTTACAGGATTGTTTTTCCTACTCAACCATATTAGTTTACATTTTTATACATTTAGAGCAAGCTGCCATTCATTACACCAACTACAAAATCTAAGTCGTCTTGCATTGTCCTGTCACCCAAGACAACTTTCCGTACACCACAGCATCAATCGCTAAACTTTATGCCTTTCACTATTTTGTGGTTGTCAGCGTTAAACCTTATTCCATTTATCATTTTGTGGGTATCAGCGATAAACTTTATTCCATTTATTATTTTGTGGGTCTCGGCGAGAAAAGATTTCGAAAAGATTTGAGATTATGTGTAAATCCTGTTGGATGTCGCTACGTGCTCTCATTCTCAAGTACTGGATGAATATAGTCTGGGTAGTTTGTTCGCGATGAGGCGATGAGTTACGCTGACTCAGGACTTAAATGCTTAACTTAACGTGATAAACCTGTAATGTAATAAGTAAATTATGACAGCAAGTGAAATTTTTAAATTTTTTTCGATTAAAAATTGTATGAAAAATATCGACAATCAAATTTTTGTTGGCCCTGGAACCGTCAGACAGGAAACCACAACTGTGAGCCTATTTTGTAGCCGTTTAGTAACATAGATAATTACACAAGACCTGCTATAACTGATGTTTAACGATTAAAAAACTAGGTACCATACCATACAGTGTAAAACAAGAAAAAACAAAGATATGTATTGACCCGGATTCGAAGTCTCAAACTGGAATGTTGCAACGCAAAGCTGTACCCAAGACAGTAACTGAGTAACACAGTCACGTAGAATTGAATGGAGGTAATTACCTCACATTTGATTACAGTGTTGCCAAATTGCCTTTCTTTGATGATCATTTCCTACCGATATGCACTGGACGATGTTTAGTTAGAAGCATTTTTGTAGTGTTAGTATACAAGGACTTGCATTGCAGCGTACAAATGCGCGCATTTTGGTTCATCCTGTACACTCTAAGACAGAAAACGACACACGGCGAAGAATTTATCCGAGTGGCACGGAAATCGTTAGATGTGATGTACATGTACAAACAAGTGATTATAATTTCAGAAAAACTGGATCATTTATTCAAGAGAAATAACTTCACAGATTGATCAAGTCAATAACGCATTGGTCCAGTTCTGACCGTTAAGCAAGTCGTATATTATTTGTATTAATATGGATTATTAGTATAAATATGGATGCGACCTTTAAGATTCGACTACCCTCAATTACTCATAAGATAAAATCCAGGGTTTCGAACGAATTATAGTGTATAGCTAGAAAATATTCACAAGAAATCTATATGCCAGTAATGTTGGGTTTACTCTAAAAATTAAACACACAAATTTTAAAAAGCTCGGAAAAATTGAGAACATCGTGTTAATAGCAATAAAAATTACCAAATAAATCCACAGATCAATATCTTCGAAGTGGAGAAACAGGCAGTAAACTATAAAAAGATTTATTCAACTCTATTGAGGTACTGGTTGCATACAAACTTAACAGCTGATTTTCTTACTGGCTTTACTGAATTGCTTTCGAGATTTTATTTTTTTATGTATTGATATATCGTAAGCAAAGTTTAACATAATATGTCTTATAAGCTACGTTTTTTGGTCTGACTGGGTCAGTGTGGGAAATCTCCCTAAATAACACTCAGATCGACTAGTCCTCGTCTGTCCAGTTCGTAACGTAACTGTGCAGCCGTGCCACACGCAGAGAGAGTTTGTAGATCTATGACTGCTATACGGGTAGAGTCTTTGATTAGTAATCAAAACGTCCTCGGTCCCGGGACTGAACCCCGCTACCAATAAAATTTTAAATAAAAATCATCATCGCTGAAGTCTTGCCGTGTAAGAAGTCACCGTCATTCGTCCAATGGCCTTGTCAAAGATGGTGGATGAGCGGACAGAGCATCAGGGTACTCCGTTGCCTTTATGGTGGGAAACTGCCCCTAAAGGTGGAAGAATCAGCAATCATTAACAGCATGAAGATGTAGAAGGCAGTGGAAACGACTGCTTAAAGACGCATAATGTGTATCGACAGGACAGTGGCCTGTAATTGAAAGAGCGTCATCATGATTTCTTAATTGGCAAAAGATTCCTGAATAGTCCCACATTTGAATTTCCGTGAGGTGGCTGCCAAAGGGGAAGTGGCCATAAGAAAAAGTTTGAATAACCAACGAAAAGATAACTTAATACGAGTCGAGAAATGTAATGTCAGATGTTTGGACATGCTAGGGAAGTTACAAAACATGTTAAGGGAAATTCCAAAGCTCAATCTGGATACAGCGGGGTCAGTAAAATGAACTGGAAAGAAGACAAGGATTTCTGATCAGATCAGTATAGGGCAACATCAAGGGCAGCAGAAAATTATATAAAGAGAGTAGGATTCGTTATGAACAGGAAGGTAGACAGAGAGAGAGAGAGAGTTACTGTGAACAGTTCAATAAAGAGGCGTTAAAATCTAATAGCCAGGGGGATTGGAATGCGGTTGTAGGGGAAGAAGTTGAAGAGAGGATTACGGGAGAATACGGTCTTGGTACTAGGAATGAGAGAGGGTATAGACTAGTTGGTAAAAATAATTTCAGCTAGTAATAACGAATACTCTGTTGAATAATCACAAGAGGAGGAGGTATGCTTGGAAAAGGTCGGAAGATACGGGAATATTTCAGTCAGATTACACTATGGTGAGGCAGATATTCCGAAATCTGCCAGTGGACTGCAAGGCGTAGCCAGATCACAATTTAGCAGTGATGACAAGTAGGCTCAAGTTCAAGAGACCAGTCAGTACCCTAGAATTGGAATACGGAAGTACTAGGGAATCAAGATATACGTTTGAAGTTCTCTACGGCTGTAGATACTCCGATAAGGAACAGTCCAATAGCCAGTTCAGCTGAAGAGGAATGGACATCTCTTAAAACGGCAATCATAGAATACTGAAAAAAAACATAGCTACAGAGAAAGTAACTGCGAAGAAACCATGGGAAGAAATACAAGTACTTCAGTTGATCGATGATAGAAGGAAGTATCAAAATGTTGAAGAAAATTCAGAAATGCAGAAATACAAGACACTTAGGAATGAAATAAATAGGAAGTGCAGGGACGCTAAGGCGAAACGGCTGCATGAAAAATGTGAAAAAGATATGATTGTCGGAAGGACTGTCTCAGTATATAGAAACGTCTAAAGAGTTTTCGGTGAAATTAAAAATAAGGGCCGTAACATGAAGAGAGCAATGGCAATACCATTGTTAAATGCAGAGGATAGAGAGTGTATGTGTAAAAAATACATTTAGGAGAAGACTAGTCTGATGTCGTGATAGAAGAAGAAAACGGAGTCAATATAGTAGAGACTAGGGGTCCAGTATTAGAAGCAGAATATAAAAGAGCTTTGGAAGGTCCATTAAATTTCGGGCATGCAGCAGCGCATATAAAATTTCCTCCACTGATATTTCGGCCGCATATCGTCCGGCTATCCTCAGAATGACTCACTGTGAGGATGGCCGGGCGATACGCGGCCGAAATATCAGTGGAGGAAATTTTATTTGCGCGGCTGCATGCCCGAGATTTAATGGACTATTCATTACGCCGCGAGAAGTTGAAAATGCACATCGAGCTTTGGAAGAATTAAATCCCAATGAAGCAGAAGGGATAGAAAACATTCCATCAGAATTCCTAAAATTATTGTGGAAAGTGACAACGAAACGACTATTCACGTCGGTGTGTAGAACGTATGAGTCTGGCGATATACCATCAGACTTTTGGAAAAACATCATCCACACATTCGAGGACCGCGAAAGCCGATAAGAGCGACAATTATTGCATAATCAGCGTAACAGCTAATGCATCCAAGTTGCAGACAAAAACAGAAGAATGGAAAAGAAAGTTGAGGATGTGTTAGATGACCAGCAGTTTGGATATAGGAAAGGTAAAGGCACCAGAGAGGCAGTTTTGACGTTGCGGTTGATAATGAAAGCAAGACTAAAGGAAAATCATACGCGGTCATAGGGTTTGCCGACCAGGAAGAAGCGTACGACGATGCAAAATGGTGCAAGATATTCCCGAGAAAATGGCAGTCAGCTATAGAGAAAGACGGTTAACATACAATATGTACAGAAACCAAGACGGAACAATAAGAGTGGAAGACCAAGAACGAAGTGCTCTGATTAAAAAGGGTATGAGACAATGATGTAGTCTTTTGCCCCTAGTGTTCAATTTATACATAGAAGAAGTAATGATTAAAATAAAGAAAGGTTCAGGAATGTAATTAAAATTTAAGATGAAAGGGTATAAATGATTCGATTCACTGATGACATTGCAAATCTGAGTGAGAGTGAAGAGGAATTGCAGGAGGTGCTGAATGGAATGGTCTAATGAGTACAGGATATGGATTGAGAGTGAATCGAAGACAGATGAAAGTAATGAGAAGTAGCAGAAATGAGAACAGCGGAAAACTTAACATGAGGACTGATGGTTACGAAGTAGATGAAGTTAAGGGATTCTGCTACCTAGACAGAAAAATAAACTAAATAAACTACAACGTACGGAGCAAGGAAGGCCTAAAAATCAGACTAGCACAGGTAAAAATTGCATTCCTGGCCAAGAGAATCAAACATAAGTCTTAATTGGAGGAAGAGATTTCTGAGAGTATACGTTTAGAGCACAGCGTTGTATGGTAGTGAAACACCATACAACTATACATTTGAGATGTGGTGCTACAGAAGAATGTTGAATATTAAGTAGAGTGATCAGGTAAGGAATGAGAAGATTTTCGTAGAATCAGAGAGGAAAGGAATATGTGGAAAACACTGACACGAAGAAGGGACAGGAAGATAGGATGTCTTAGCAGACATCACGTAATAACTTCCATGGTACAACAGGGAGCTGTAGACTGTACAAACCGCAGAGGAAAACAGATGGTACATCTAGCAAATAATTTGAGGACGTAAGTTGTAATTCGCAGCAGGCCGCATCAAACCAGTCGGAAGAATGATGTATCAAAAAACTGCGCTGTCGCACAACACAGAGTTCAGACGCTCCCAGTTCCAAGAACGGATGTGCTTTGGGCCTTCAAATTACACACGGCTTATTTTCTAGTAGTGTATATAATGGTATCTTATTTTTTCGACTAATGTAGTTGGCTCCCTAGATTAAGAATAGATGCACACATCTACAGTGTAGCCTGGCTGTATGGACCAGAATCAACTACAATAACCTATGAAATGCCTGGGCTGGCAAGACAGAGCGGATTAGGTTGTAGAAAGGGGCCAAAATAAGTTGGTGTCAGTTGCACTCAACATACAAACTTTATTTATCAACATACAATACTACAACAAGGATGCAAATCACTCAAAACTTTAAACGACCTCCTTTGATTAACTTTAGATCGGCTGAAGGCCACACTCAAAATCCAAGACACTAGGCCGAAACAAGAAATTGAAATACAAGGTTCTTCTGGAGGTTTCACCAAAGAAAAAAAAATTTCTAAATCTTCAATCTAAACTGGCCGAAAGTCTTATCAACTTAATTTTAATGGTACTTGGCTGGAGGCCGCATATTAAGCAATAAGAATACAATCAAAAGGCCTTATCTTATAACACTTCATGCAAAATTCGGCTGAAGGCCCCATACAAAAGCATAACAATCTTATGCCTTAAGGGCAAGACAAGAACATTAATTTAAGAGATATTAAAACTCGGCTGAAGGCCGCTAATTAACAAATAATTAAACGGCTTAAGCCCTAGATGGCGGAGTTTTAATTTCAAAAGGGAGAAGGCCGTATCTTAAAACATTTCATACAAAACTCGGCTGAAGGCCCGTATAAGGAATAACAATCTCGGGCCTTAAGCGCAGGCCGGCCGAAGTGGCCGTGCGGTTAAAGGCGCTGCAGTCTGGAACCGCAAGACCGCTACGGTCGCAGGTTCGAATCCTGCCTTGGGCATGGATGTTTGTGATGTCCTTAGGTTAGTTAGGTTTAACTAGTTCTAAGTTCTAGGGGACTAATAACCTCAGCAGTTGAGTCCCATAGTGCTCAGAGCCATTTGAACCTTAAGCGCAAGACAAGAACGTTAATTTAAGAGATATTGATAATCGGCCGAAGGCCACACAACAACCAAATAACTACAACCCAAACAGGGAGATTAGTATGTAACACACAAGGAACGTCGCTCAGAAGTTTCCAAGGGTCTGCCTGAGATTGTAACACTAACGCCCGTTTAGGTGAGCCAGGCAGCCTGTCCAACGACTTCTTAATCTGAAGGCAACCCAACCGACAGACAGCCGACCGACCAATCAACAAATCAGTTCCGCTCCACGCAACCAGCAACACTACCACAAGATTTCAATACGACGACACACAGAATGTTGGCGCCCACATCGACCAACAACGCCTCAGCTGGCGACCAACAACCTACACGTTGCGCTGGTCAGCAAGAACACGACGAGGAAAATACGCTGCCGAAAATTACGTCAACGACCAGGGCAGGTAACCGGAACGACAACGGCCACAAGGCAGAAAATACTGCTGGTCAACTTAAAAAACTGGGAATGTATTAAGTTAAACTCCACAGGAAGACGACTAGAATCTTAGCCGACTTGAATACACGCACTTTGTTGCTCGCGGGAATTTCCCAAAAGCGACAACCAGGATCAAACGAAGAAATGTAAAGAGTTGAAGCTCGATAGTATGTTAAGTGAGGACTCAACTTTCATGTCCAAGATTGGTGGGCCACGAACTTCGTAGCACTGGCAAGCAGCACTTCACACTCCAACCGCGCGTGCACATCGCCAGCGGCCCCGGTCCGAGAATACGCACGACAGAGAATTCCTTGCTGCTCCACGCCAACCGACCGACTCGTCACACACCGCCCAGCTGGAAACTATATCCGCCACAGCAAAGGTAGTACAGCAGTACTAGTATCGATACACGCCGCTGCTGCCACACACAGAGAGGACAGCAACATCATAGCGATAACCGCAGGAGAAATAAAACAACAGGACTGCAACCAAGATTTAACCCAAGAAAAGCATGACTCCAGCCAGCCACGGCTCAACCTAATCATGTAAACGGATGTAGAATCACCAGTCCAAAAAGGGTACTCTTTCTCCATACAGAAACAGCAAAGCTCTGTTGCGATTCTGTTGTGCAGCAAAGGGAAGGGATGTCTTCGTGGGAGCTATACTACAGCCGTGTACAGTTAACCTGGGAACCGGCTTCGGAAACCGCAGGCCACTGTGTCGGGCCAGCCCCTTTCTTCACAGAGGCTGCAGAGGCAAGTGACTTCTTAAGTAATAGAACCCCGTACGTTGTCCTCGATGGTGAGTGTTCATCGGAGCTGAGGGTATCATCTGGAGTGGCCCAGGGAAGTGTGGTAGGTCCGCTGTTGTTTTCTATCTACATATATGATCTTTTGGATAGGGTGGATAGCAATGTGCGGCTGTTTGCTGATGCTGTGGTGTACGGGAAGGTGTCGTCGTTGAGTGACTGTAGGAGGATACAAGATGACTTGGACAGGATTTGTGATTGGTGTAAAGAATGGCAGCTAACTCTAAATATAGATAAATGTAAATTAATGCAGATGAATAGGAAAAAGAATCCTGTAATGTTTGAATACTCCATTAGTAGTGTAGCGCTTGACACAGACACGTCGATTAAATATTTGGGCGTAACATTGCAGAGCGACCGTAGCAGTCGCACGGTTCCGGACTGCGCGCCTAGAACCGCGAGACCACCGCGGCCGGCAAAGGCGGATAGTCGTCTTCGGTTCATTGGTAGAATTTTGAGAAGATGTGGTTCATCCGTAAAGGAGACCGCTTATAAAACACTAATACGACCTATTCTTGAGTACTGCTCGAGCGTTTGGGAACCCTATCAGGTCGTATTGAGAAAGGACATAGAAACAATTCAGAGGCGGGCTGCTAGATTTGTTACTGGTAGGTTTGATCATCACGCGAGTGTTACGTAAATGCTTTACGAACCCGGGTGGGAGTCTCTAGAGGAAAGGAGGCGTTCTTTTCGTGAATCGCTACTGAGGAAATTTAGAGAACCAGCATTTGAGGCTGACTGCAGTACAATTTTACTGCCTCCAACTTACATTTCGCGGAAAGACCAAAAAGATAAGATAAGAGAGATTAGGGCTGGTACAGAGGCATATAGGCAGTCTTTTTTCCCTCGTTCTGTTTGGGAGTGGAACAGGGAGAGAAGATGCTAGTTTTGGTACGAGGTACCCTCCGCCACGCACCGTATGGTGGATTGCGGAGTATGTATGCAGATGTAGATGTAGAAATGATTGGAGATACAACAGCAGCAAGTCTCTGTGAAGGCTGTCATCTATCTTCACCGGAAAACAAATGCGAAACCATCACCGCAAACAGGAATAGGCTCACTGCCAAAATGACGCAAGCAAATCGCAACACCAAAAAAAAACTAACGTATCGAAAATTCGGGAATATATTTATCTAGGTACCATATTTAAGTTACTAACGTTGCAATACTATAGGTTAAGATAATAGCGAGGCAAGTCATTGCAAATGTGAAATGTTGGTGTATTAATAACCGGTGTAACCGACAGAATGTTGAATACAAGCATGCAAACGAGCAAGCATTTTGCTGTACGCGTTCCGGAATTCAGTTTGTGTTATGGAGTTCCATACCTGCTGCATCTTATCGGTCAGTATGGAGACGGTTAATGCTGTTTGTGGATGATGCTGGAGTTTTCGTGTGATTATGTCCCATATGTGATCGATTGGAGATAGATCTGCTGATCCAACAGGCCAAGACAACATGTCGACACTGTTTAGAGCATGTTGAGTTACAACAACGGTATGTGGGCTAGCATTACCCTGTTGGAAAACAGCCCTCGGAATGCTGTTCATGAATGGTAGCACAATAGATTGACGTACAAATTTGCACTCAGGGTGCGTGGTACTACCATGAGAGTGCTCCTCCTATCATACGAAACCGCACCCCAAAGCACAACCCGACATGTAGGTCCAGTCAGTGCGCAGACAGGTAAGTTGGAGGCCCTGACTGCCCTCCTCCTAACCAACACACGGCCATCACTGGCACCGACCCAGAACCAGCTTTCATCAGAAAACACAACAGGCCTCCACCCTGCCCTCCACTGAGATCTCGCTTGGCACCACTGAAGTCACAAATGACGGTGGTTTGGGGTGAGTGGAATGCACGCTTCTAGCTCGGGACTGTCCTTGAAGTAACCGATTAGTAACAGTTCATCGTGTCATGATGGTGTCAAAACTGGTGCTGCAGATGCTGCACGATGCGCCAGAGCAATAAGCCGAAAACGACGATCTTCCTTCTGGGCCGGAGCCCGGTCTTCTTGCGTCCGTACATTCTCTTGACCACCGTTGCCAGTAATCATGGCTATATTCCTGCCAAGTCTTGCTGCAACATCGCAGAAGGAAGACCCAGCTACTCACAGACCTATTACACTACCTCATTCAAACTCTGTAAGGTGCTGGTAATGGCGTCTTTGTCGCCTTAAAGACATTCTTGATTAACATCAACGTCCAGTTTCAAAGATAACAAAAGGTCGCAACAATTACGGTGTTCATTTGAAAAAAACCTGATTTGGATCCTCATAGTGGCGCTACTAGCGCCAGTCTAATGCGGCTGGCGCGAAATTTGAATAGAAATCATCTTTCAGATTGTAAGCGTATTGTCATATCGCCGGCTTAGTTGTGGAGTATCTTTGCGGGCAGCCGCGTCTAGAGAGTCGAGCGCAGGACACGGTACTGTTGTGTAGTGTGTAGCTCTGTATGTGAGAGGCATTGTTAGTATTCAGGTTGTAGTGTTGCTACAAGTGCTGTTACAGTAAAGTGATGAAATATGGAAGTAATTCAGAGGAAAGTGTGTCAAGAAGTAATGAAAACCTGAGCAGAGCCGTCGATAAATGTATCCTCTCGTTGCGTGTCGCACAGCATCGATCATCCGCGCCGTATTCGGTCTCCCAGAATAAACTGATGTGAATCAGTAGAAATTAGTCACCATAAAAGAGTGCGGTCAAGTGCCAGTCTTGTAGAGAGCTTGAGGTCATGCGTTTGATCATCGCGTTTCCGCATTATCAACAATCAGCCGCGCCGCGACGGTTACGCGCACGCTCGTACAACTGAGAACTGAAAAACTAACTTTACGAAAAGTCTTATATCATTACTAGTCACAAGGAGGACTATTACCAGACATCTGTATGTGTGACGAGCGGAAGAACTTTCGTTCGATCATTCGGCTTCCACATCATCAACAATCACCCGCGTTTTGTCGGTTACGCGTACGCTCGTCTTAATGATACTTTTGTGGACTGTTAATCATCCATTAATTGGGATAATACTTCTGAATTGGAATGTAAACAGCGCAACCTGCGATTTTCCTTTTATCGTCTCAGAATATATAGTGGTTCATACCAGACGTCGGACAATGTTGTGCTTTAACGTTGAGTGGCTCCTCTTATTCGCTTGCATATTTCGATAAATAATTTCAGGTAAGCCAGCAGCAGTGTGGAGCTGAACAATACGACCGCCGCGGGATTACCAGGTACGTGGTGTGGACAGGGCGCACGGTCAAGACAAGCAACGGTCACGAAACGAGAAGTCAGTTTAAAGGTACCTCCACACCCATTCGTACTCCCGGGAGTGTTACAAGATGTAGGAACACGCCCACCAACTTTGGCTCACGTCGATCTCCTTAGTGTTGCAATTTCTTTCATCTGTGTATGTAGTGAGTGCTAAAGTCACAATATTTTCCGTAGCGCATGACATATTTAAATTTGCAGTTTAGTATAGCCTTAGACAGTTATTGCTAGATATTCGCGAGTATTCTGTGACGAACGGAAAGTCTGTATCAAGTGGCGCCTGTGCATTACTCCCTCCCCTCCCCTTTGCATACGGCTATGGCTACATCCACGGTAGAATAACATTAGGCACGGAGAGAGATCCAATGGGTTGCGCTAAATTATCCCCGTGGATCCCGTGCGTGTTGAGAAAGGACGCCAAAGTTGTTGCAGAAAGATGTGTCTGAAAGCCCGCTGCATGGAGTGAACGTGGCCTTACCGAGCTGTGGGCAGGCGGCAGTAAGGACAGGAGACGAGGGAGGACTCATCACGCTTTTATTTCCCCAGGCGAGGCCCCCGCGTGCACACCTTCTCTAACTCACCCTTCCTCTGCCTCGCTCCCCGTTGTTTCACGCAGGAAGCGGTGAGCTGTGATTTATTGATTCCCCGCGGTGTCTTAATATCGCGCTCAGCAATGCTTCGGGCTGCACACACGCTGCTCGTAAAGAAGATCAGCCAACGGGGATATTGTCCGCTCCATCCTTCGTCGCAATACGATCTGCAATTGAATAAATCCAAGCGGTTGTCATTGGCCCCTCAAGTTGAAGTTATAAATTGTATCAGTCTGGCTGCATTCCGATCTCCGTACGATACGATTTCTTTTCAGAAACAATAAGCATGATATTTTTTTTATTCGTAACTAGCTGTACCCGGTATCCCAATGCTATAGATCAGTCTGCTTAAATAGAAAAGAAAGAAAAATGAAAGCACACGTTTCAAATATATACGGGAACTGGATTTGCGTCCTAACCTCTACCCCGTCTTTGTCCATCTCCTCGTTACCCGTTTCTCTGTCCATCTTCCCTTACCCCCTGCCCCCCCCCCCCCACTCTCTCTCCATCAGCCACTCTCTCTCTCTCTCTCTATCCGTTTCCTCCTCCCCCCTTCCTCTCATGCAGCCCTCTCTCTCTCTCTCTCTGTCTCTCTCTTCTCCTCTCTCAGTCCCTCATCTCCTTTCACCCCTCTGTCCATCATCCCCCTCCCTTCATTTCCTCCTGCCTCCCCTCTCCATCTGCCGGCCCGGAGTGGCCGTGCGGTTCTGGGCGCTACAGTCTGGAACCGAGCGACCGCTACGGTCGCAGGTTCGAATCCTGCCTCGGGCATGCATGTGTGTGATGTCCTTAGGTTAGTTAGGTTTAATTAGTTCTAAGTTCTAGGCTACTGATGACCTCAGAAGTTAAGTCGCATAGTGCTCAGAGCCATTTGAACCCTCTCCATCTCTTCCTTCCCTCTTTCCATAGCCACTTCCTTCCACCCCTCTGTTCTTTTATTTGCCCCACCCTGCATCTTTGTAGTCTAGTCCGTGCGTGCGGGGACATATGGCCTCTGCCTTGTGCGTTCATTATTGTTTGAGTTAGTCAGTTGGTAATCGCTATATTGCTACGCTGCACTTAAACACGTCAAAGCGCAAGAGGATGTTGCTTACCCTTAAAGACCAGATAAACATTATTGATTCATTTAAAACAGGAGAAACAGGTCATAAGTTAGCCGGTAAATATGGTGTAGTTACTTCAACGATAAGCAATATTAAGAACACTACCGAATCAGTTTTGATCTCGATACTGTAGTCAAGACGGGAGTAAACAACTAAAAGTGATGAACAAATCGAAAAATGAACTTTTGGAAGAAGCTGTTTATTCTTGATTGTTACAAAAACGATCAAATGGGCAACAGATATCTGGTTCTTTGCTCTGTGAATCGGCATTACATTTAAATAAAAAATAGGTTACTATGAATCGTTTTTGAAAAGTAAAAATGGTTGTACAGATTTAAATCTCGTCATTGAAAAAATGTCAGCTGATGCAGATGCAGCAAAATCCTTTAAAGTTGGTTAAAAAAAGGGGTTACGACTTGGGCTCTGTTTACAAGCGTGATGAAATTGGATTACATTGGAAAGCATTATCGCCAAGATCTTTAGCTTCTCTGCGGGTGAGTTCAGCTCCAGAAAACTAGAAAAGAGCGAGTAACAACATTAGTTCGCACAAACGCTACAGCTACCCATAAAATGCCTTTGCCCCTCTTCGGATGGCCCAAAACCCCCAGAAGTATCAAAAATATCAGAGTTTCCTTAATACATAAAAACGAAAAAATCACAGAAGCGTACGTATGCAATGTTCGTTGACTGCTGTGACAACACTTGTATTGCTGAAGTAAAAGGAATTTCAAAGCAAAATTGGTAAACAAGGAAAAATCCTACCTTTACTGGATAATGCGCCAACCCTTCCGTCGGCTGAACTGTTGGAGAGAGATAATGGAATGTGTGCAAGAAAATTTTTGCTACAACCAGTGGATCAAAGTGTTACTGAAACATTAAAAAGACTTTATATAAAACACCCTTTACTTAAATAGTCATCTGTCTACGAAGATAACGTAAAAGTCGTTCTGTCATTTTTCAAGAAAATGAATTTAAGGGAATATTGTTAAATGGTTGTAGATTCTTGGGATTTGTTGAAAGGATGACTTTGAACAAAGTTGAAACAGAACGGTCAATCTGGAGCATGAAAATTCAGTTACCGACACAAGTAATTCTGTTTTGGAGGATATAAATGAACTAATGACAAACAGAGAGATATATCAGGAATGTTATGTCGGTGATACGATAGAGTGGATCACGTGTGACAGTAATGATTATGGTTTTCAGATGATGGTCGATGATGAAATAAATTGTTCAAAACATACAGCAGGAAAGACGAGAAGATGAAACAGTAGAAAAAGGAAATGCAGATAATAGTGCAGGGCCATCTCATGCAGAAGCATGTCAAGCTCTGAAAACAGATTTCAAATGGTTCAGTGGTTAGCACACTGGACTCGCATTCGGGAGGACGACGGCTCAATCCCGCGTCCGGCCATCCTGATTTAGGTTTTCCGTGATTTCCCTGAATCGCTCCAGGCAAATGCCGGGATGGTTCCTTTGAAAGGGAACGGCCGACTTCCTTCCGTGTACTTCCCTAATCCGATGAGACCGATGACCTCGCTGTTTGGTCTCTTCCCCCAAACAATCCAATCCAGTCCAATCAAATGGTTCGAAAAACAAACAGTGTGTGATACTGTGAGTTTGCTACACTTAAAACGAATTCGTGACGGAGTAGCAATGAAGAGACAGATGACAATTACCAAACATTTTAAACCAAATTGAACTATGGTGGCTATCATATGTGATCTTTTTCGATATTTCATGATTTAGGTTGCATAATTTAGGTAATTTTAAGAAAATATGTACGTGCACATGTAAATGTGTGTCTAATCTCTTAATAAATATTGTTTTTTTTATTTTTAATAAGTCTGATTTGTTTTGAATAGCCGGCCGTTGTGGTCGAGCGGTTTTAGGCGCTACAGTCTGGAACTTCGCGACAGCTACGGTCGCAGGTTCGAATCCTGCCTCGGGCATGGATGTGTGTGATGTCCTTAGGTTAGTTAGGTTTAAGTAGTTCTAAGTTCACAGCCATTTGAACCATTTGTTTTGAATAAACACCTAACATTTGTATTACTCTAGAAAGGTAACCATTTGACAACATACCTAAAAGATAACCACGCGCGGGCGACGTAGTGTATCTTTTCCTAAAGTTAACAGTACAAAACTCCCTTTTCTCCATACGTTCAGTTATCCTAATTTTCGATTGTCCGAATTACTTACTCCTATTAGTCCAATTATTCGAGTTTCCAGTCTATCTGAAAGTGATTTCGGTCCCACGAAATTTATTCGCCTACATGTGACCACGAGATGTTCGTTTTTCGTGCTGATAACGTTGAGTAGCCATATACTCGCACATGAAAAAGGGGACTGAAATCGTTTCGAAGCTAACTGAGTTCATTTAGAAGAAAGGGATAAAGTTTTAAAACATAAGCGTCAGTGACAGTGTGAAAACCCTTGGACTGAAGTGTGAAGAGTCATTAACGTGATAGTATACGATCAGAGACTACTATTGTCGCAACCAGTACAACAAGAATGTGTACGCCCTCTGATCTGGCTAGCGGAAAGTTTAAATGTCACTTGTGAACTTTAATTTACTTGTATGTTGGTCGGTGTTAATTAAATTTGTGGACTTTCCATAAGAAATGACCAATAAGAACAGATAAACGTAGAACCTCTATCTTATATTTATGTAGTTACGCTAAAAGTGGCACTATACTACGATAAGAGTTTACGCAACCAGCCAGGCCACGACGCAACAGCGAGGAATAAATCCAAACAGCTCAAGGCAACCTCATAACTTGCAGTGTTCTTAAATGAATTTGTTGTTTTTGTGCATTAAGAGGATAACGGACCACTCATACCTCAACTCAGTTCTATAACTCCATCTAATGGCGCAATCGATTGCTTTAAAAATGAGTTAATGTGTTACATACTTGACATTAACCAACTAAAACGTTTATGTTTGAAGGCGCAAAACCCTAATTATTTTGGGTTTTATTAATTTCGCGTCGTACGGCCATAGCCTCAGGAAAAAACTTTCCTCCAAAACTATGCCACGTGTCATGAAATAATTTTGTAGATATTTTCAGTGGTTTATGTGGATACAGTATTAACTAGTTAGTTCAAAAATGGTTCAAATGGCTCTGAGCACTATGGGACTTAACTTCTAAGGTCATCAGTCCCCTAGAACTTAGAACTACTTAAACCTAGCTAACATCCACGCCCGAGGCACGATTCGAACCTGCGACCGTAGCAGTCACGCGGTTCCAGACTGTAGCGCCTACAACCGCACGGCCACCCCGGCCGGCAAATAGTTGGTAGTAAAGGAATAATAAACTGAAATGTCATGCTTGATGCTGAAATTTACAGCACGAACACGTAGCAAGAAATACACTGTCCTCTTTTCGTTATTTTGTGGGAGATAGCTGCGAGAAAGTGTTTCAGAAAGGTTTGAAGATATGTGCAAATTTTGTTGTAAGTTTCTAAGTGGTCTTATTCTCAAATAGTCGATGAAAATAGTCTGGATAAATTGCCCGCAGTGAGTTGCACTGCCTCGAGACGTATACACATTTTCTAACTTACAGTGATCAGCCAGAACACTGTGACTACCTACGTAATAGCCGATGTGTCCACCGTTAGCACGGATAACAGCGGCAACGCAACGCGACGTGACATGGAAGCAAGGAGGCCTTGGTACCTCGCTGGAAGGGGTTGGCATCTGCACAAACAGATCGCAATTGCGGGGAGTGTGGGGGGGGGGGGGGGACGAGCTCTGACAGCAAGTTAAATCACATCACATCGTTTAGATCTAGCGACCTGGGGGGGGGGGGGGCCAGCACATCAATTGGAACCAGTCAGTCACACTTCTGGCCTTGTGACACAGCGCATTATCTTGTTGAAGAATGTCACTGCTGTCGAGAAACATGATCGTCATGAAGGATCGTACGCGATGCTCCTCGGCCGTCATGGTGCCTTGCGCGAGCTCCACTGGACACATTGATGCCCCGTGAATGTCCCCGGAGCATAATGGAGCCACCGCCAGCTTCTCTCCGTCCCGCCGTACAGCTCCGAAGGAGCTCTTCTCCTGGAAGACGACGGATTCACGCTTTCCCACGGACATACTGAAGAAGGAATCGGGATTCGTTAGACCATGAAACGCTCTGCCACTGCGCCAACATCCGGTGCCGACTGTCACCTGCCCATTCCACTAGTAGTTGACGATGTCGTGGTGTTACCACTAGAACATGCATGGGTCGTCGGGTGCAGAGGCCCATCTTTAGGAATGTTCGGTGCACTGTGTGTTCAAAAATGGTTCAAATGGCTCTGAGCACTATGGGACTTAAGATCTATGGTCATCAGTCCCCTAGAACGTAGGACTACTTAAACCTAACTAACCTAAGGACATCACACAACAGCCAGTCATCACGAGGCAGAGAAAATCCCTGACCCCGCCGGGAATCGAACCCGGGAACCCGGGAGTGGGAAGCGAGAACGGTCCGCACGACCACGAGCTGCGGACACTGTGTGTTCAGACATACTTATACCCTGCCCAACATTAAAGTCTGATGTTAGGCCGGTATTACACTATCAAATTCCTTTGTCAAATATCTGTGTCAAAAATCTTTGTCAAAGATATTTGATGGTTAATAGGCAACTTTGTCAAATGTCGTCCAATATTTGACCAAATCTAGGGCCTCGCTGTAAATTTGATCAAAGAAGTCGCTTGTCTTCTTTTCACTGCGATGTGACATGTTACCACATGGAGCGCTAGCATCGCTGCAGCGTGATGTCGTCTGTAGTGTTTTTATAAACATTGCCCGTAAATATAATTGGTGTGTGTCGACAACTACAAAATTAATAGACATGTATCAAGCTGATGAGACGCTTAACAACGTGAGGCACCCTGAATACAAAAATAGATTAAGAAGATTGGAGACCTGACCTGACCTGACCTAGCCTAACCTTAACTGACCTAACCTAACCCTCTCCTGTAACAAGGAATAGGAGTGTTACAGTGAGCCTGTCTTCTGCAGATGTAGCAGCTCTTAAATGAATATTGTGCTTTGTGATATGAGGACACACTTCACTGAGCACATACAGAAATGTACGCTCATCCATTCTTAAGTAATTGATGTACGACTTGACGTTTCCATTATAAGCTCACGTAAAAAGTTTTGTTGAACGCTTTTATCGTGTGGTCGTAAAACCCACGGCTTCACCCAGGTATGTTTCCTTTTTTTTCCCCGCTTCTCTTCCGCATGTGCACACAGTGCAATTGTGGTACATGCAACTGTTGCGGTTAATAACAAGTTGTTGTTGTCATTCATCTTGAAATTTGACGAAAAATATGATGACCGTGTATTACCCCTTCTAGCGCTACGTCAAAGATCTTTGTCAAATATATTTGACGGAATATTTGATCACATGTTTGATCAAATCTTTGACAAAAAAATTTGATAGTGTAATACCGGCCTTAGTTCCGCTACAGTTCGCTGCCTGTCCTATTTTACCAATCTGTCCAGCCTATCACTTCCGATACCTGTAATGAGGAGTGGCCGCCCATCTTGACGACGTCTCGACGCGGTTTCACCCTGGTTTCGCCACGTGTTGAAGATACTCACCACAGCACTCGTCGAACACGCGACAAATTGTGCAGTTTCCGAAATGCTCGTGCCGAGACTCCGCGCCATCACAACGTTCCCTCGGTCAAACTTAGACAGATCACGCGCCTTCCCCATTCTACACACAAATAGCAGGCTCTCCGATACTACATGCACCGTTCGTGTGTCTTAGTTAGCAGTCATTCCTCGCCAGGTGACGCTGCTGTCTTCTGGACGGGTTTGTATCGACAATATGTCGGTGGTCACAACCAAAGACCTTGTAAAAAATAAGAAGACTCACTGATGGCGCTGCAGTCGCGGGATAATTTGAACCTTCGGCTGGACGCCATTATAGTGGTTATAGTCTGATGTGTTGTGTAGTATTGTTGCTTATGAATCCCCTGATCCAACGTTGTATATTTGTTGTGGCGTACATACAGTATTTGTTACTCGTAATTCTACTGTCTGTACGTTCCAATAAAAAAGAAGTACAATGCTGAAGAGTTGTGCAACGATTCATTGTACAAATAAATTCGAGAAAGGAACGAATATAACATTTGACAGGTATGAGGATTTTTAAGTTGTTTTGTATGTCAGTGCACTTGCTTAATAAATGTTTTTGTAACACGGTATTAGCATAATGTCTGTGCATCTATTTGCAGGTTTCCTTTCTCAAAACCACAGCTGTTACAAAAATGGTTACACGCTGTCAGGAGGCAAGATTTCCGACCGACAGAATACCATTTTATATGTTCCGATCATTTTGAAGAAAGTTGTTTCCTTGCAAATTACGTAAATCGCAGAAAGCTGAAAGATGATGCTGTTCCGTCCATCTTTCGTTTTCCAAACCATATGCAGCAGATGGTAAATTTTTCTTTGTGAACCATATTTTATTTTAACTATAAAAGTTATAAAGAGGTAGAGTTGCAAGCAACACGAAATTTGAGTTAGCAGGCTTTTTACCGTTATAAAATACGTTAGCGTGAGCAGCTGCGGAACGGTAACAAGGCAGTGAAATATTTTGCGATGTCGCTGTTCGGGACTTCTCTTCTGTCCATGTAATTTACCCTGGAAGGAACACACATCAAGGATTTACTGAATGATTATTTTGGGTCTGGGAAATGATGATGAGGAACCGGCTGCAGAAGAAGAAAATGTGCATGCTGAACTGCCACCAGCTGAAGGTGACAGTGAAGGTGCTAAATTGTGCTACTGCGAAAGACTCAGTCTTTGAATGCTGTAATTAATGACTGCAATTATCTGTCACCTTATTTATGTTATTTCATTGTAGCCATTTTTGTTACTGTTTTTGTGGAAAAAAAAGGTCCTAGGTTCAAGTCTTCCCTCGAGTGAAAAATTTACTTCTTTTTTTCGCAAAGTTATGATCTGTCCGTTCGTTCATTGACGTCACTGTTCACTGTAATAAGTTTAGTGTCTGTGTTTTGCGA